>NW_019739216.1:178329-180973 GCF_002891405.2 Cryptotermes secundus
TAGAACTGACTCGCAGCCACTGTGCAGCTCACTTATATAGCTGCAGTGCTTGCTTGTTGCGTAATGAGTGCCACGTCATCCTGTTACGTCACCGCTGTTGATTCGCCTTGCATAGTTACCCGGTTACGGGGCTCGGCTATCCTCGGCTCCGCTCGGCTCTCTTCGGCTCCGCTCGTGACGTCACCGCGCATAGCGGCCAGGATGCGGGGTGATTACTCGCCTATTACGCGAGCGTTACGTTACCGCCGAGGGGTGGGAGGGGAGCGCTGACTCACCCGCTACTCACTCACTGCTGGTGTGTGGGGGGGGGCTCGGCTTTGCGCAACATGTCACAATATAATTGTGCGGACAGGTTCATTTTCAGTTTATACAGTAACCCTTTGTGCCATACTTTGTCAAAAGCCTGTTGAACGTCGAGAAAGACCAAGGTACATGTTTTCCGTCCTTCGATGCTTTCTTTTATTTTGTTAACGTTTCTGTGGCACTGTTGGATTGTGGAGTGATTTGCTCGAAAACCAAATTGGTGCGTAGGGATTATGTCATTAGTAGATGTTGTTTCTGCAAGTCTTTTAAGGCTAAGTCGTTCGAATACTTTTGATAGTGTGGGCAGTAGGCTTATCGCTCTGTACGAACTGATTTCGGTTGGTGGTTTCCCATGTTTGGGTATCATTATGATTTGGGCGTACTTCCATTGCACAGGAAAGTAGCACAGTCGCATCATGCTGCTGTAAATAGCTGTTAGTAGTACGAGGGCTTTTCGTGGGAGATTCTTTAGTAGAGCGCCTGTTATTAGCTCGTATCCGGGTGCCTTATGAGGGTTGAGCAGGTTTATTAAACTGCTGACCTCTGTTGGTGAAAAGGCTTTTATCGGTGGCAATAGCTGACAGGGAGAGTTTAGGAAGGTTACGACTTCGTCCTCCGTGTTGTTATTGTTATTGTTGTTATTTTTGTTGTTTGGTGTAAAGACTGGTGCAAGGTACTCAGCGAATAAATTTGTTTTCTCTTCATTTGTCCGTGCCCAGCTTTTGTCTTGTTTTCTAATCGGTGGTATTGCAAGTGTTGGTCTTTTAAATTTCTTTGTGGCTTTCCACAGTGAGTGGTCGCCTGGTGAAAAGTTTGTAATATAAGTTTCGAACATTTCGTTTTTGGCTTGCTTTATGGCTGATCGTAGGTTGTGAGTTAGCTTACTGAGTTCTGTTTTGTATACTGGGTTTCTGCTGTTTTGCCACCTGCGTCTTGCTTGGCAGTTTTTGTAGACTAATTCCCTGATTAATTCTAACGATCCCGGTTTCCAAGCGAGCGAAGAAAGTACATGTCTTAGACCGCTCGGCTACCGTGACCGGCCATAATAGTGGTTACCATGGTTAATATCATAGTGTTTTGTTTGAGAAGCTGGTTGAACATGTTTTTAAAATTGGTTGAGAAACACTGTAAGCTGGCTTACGATAACTGCGGGACTGTTGTTGGTTTGGTGAGTCGCTGGTCTTTCAGATGCTACTTGTGAACAACTTATATTTTGACGTACGTAGTTTGTGGCTTCTTGTGGTGTATTATTGATTCTTTTGGGATTATCTTTGTTTCTTGAGTTAATTAGATCCCGGTATATGGTGCAGCCTTTGTAATTAGCAGGATGATTTCCGTTGCAAAGGACTCATTTGGCTGGGGTGTCTCTGGGTTTTCTGCAAGATTGTGTGTCATGCGGTCCATTGCATTTGACCCAGTTGAATGGCTTGGTACAATATTTTTTTGAATGACCATAGTCTTGGAATCTTGTACATTGTACAATAATGTTTTTGCGTCTGAGCGGTTCAACACGAATTTTGCACTTTAGCAAAAATTGTAAGTTGTAAATTTCTTTGTTGTTGCTTTGTAGTTCCAAGTGAACAAAGAAGAGATGCAATAGTTCTTTGCTGACTGTATCTTTTACATTTATCATGTTCCTTACTTTATGTCCTTTCTTATTTAATTCTTCTGTTATGTCGGGTATTGGTATAGAGTGATGCAGGTCGCGGATTACTATTCTGGACGCTCTTTCCTGTTTCAGTTGGTACGTGTGATGTATGATTTTTCCCTTCATAACGTGTTGGATTAGCTTTCTGTATGTTTCTGGCACATTTGGCATGATTTTTATTGTATTGTTGGGCAGCGCTTCTGCTGTGTAAGTTTCATTGTCAGTGACCATGGCAAGGTTATTTGGCATTGCTTTAGGGTCATTCACCCCGTAAATGTAGATAGGTGGTGGTTTGGGTTCTCTTTTTGGATTAGCAGGATTCTTTGAGGTTGGTGGTTGCCTATTTTGATTGTTATCGTGGGGCAGTTCGCTAAGAGAGTCAAATCTGTTAGTAGTTTGGATTGTCTCTACTATTTCGGCAGGTGTTTGGTGTTTTATTCTTTTTCGTTTGTTACTCACTGTTTGCCATTGATGTTTTTTGTAGCTGTCTTTTTCACTCATGTTTAGGTCGTCTTCGCTGAACGAAGTTTGTACCTGATGGTGAATTTGTTGATTGGGCTGCTGTAGTTGTGCTTGATTTGTTGTTATCTGGTTCGTCCTTATCGGCGGGAATTGTAAGTTGTATGACCATTGGTTTGGTTGATTGTAGTAGCCCTGCGATGTTTGTGGTTGGTTTGGCTCGGTCTGTAGAGG
>NW_019739216.1:182889-197393 GCF_002891405.2 Cryptotermes secundus
GAGGCTGACTGTGCATGGCTGGTGCTGGCCCGGTCTGTAGAGGAGGCTGACTGTGCATGGCTGGTGCTGGCCTGTAGAGGAGGCTGATTGAGCATAGCTGGAGCTGGCCCGGTCTGTAGAGGAGGCTGATTGAGCATGGCTGGAGCTGTCCCAGTTTCGTTCCCGATTGGGAACGTCACTCGCTCTGCGGAATCTTTTTGCGCTGAGTTAGTTGTATGCACGTCGGATTGAATCTGCGTGTTGTACAGCTGCTTAATTCGACTTGTACGTTTGGGTTTGTCTTCCCTTTCAACTGTAAGCACTGCTTTACGGAGCGGCACCTGACAAACGTCCGCACTGTTCGCTCCTAAATAGATATATTTAGATAGATAGATATATGAAATGCAAATCATATTTATGACGTGTCATTTATGATTAATTGCAAACAGCTAAAAGTTATAATTATTCGTTGGTTCATAATTTATTTAATGACGTGTCAGAATATGAAACAGATGTTTTGAAAATGTGGCACAGTTCAGATAATTGGGAACGACGATAACAAATCAAAACCTGATTCAGGAGGAAATTAAGAGGAGATTGAACTCTGGTAATGCTTGCTACCATTCAGTCCAGAACCTTTTGTCTTCTCGTCTCCTGCCCAGAAACATAAAAATTAGAATATGCAAAACTATAATCTTGCCTGCGGTTCTGTATGGGTGTGAAACTTGGTCTCTGACATTAAGGGAGGAACATAGACTAAGGGTGTTTGAGAACAGGGTGTTGAGGAGAATATTTGGACCGAAGAGAGATGAAGTGACAGGAGGTTGGAGAAAACTGCGTAACGAGGAGCTTCATAATTTGTACTCTTCTCCAAGTGTAATTAGAATGATCAAGTCAAGGAGGATGAGGGAGACGAGGAATGCATATGGGATATTGGTGAGAAAGCCAGAAGGAAAGAGACATCTGGGAAGACCAAGGCGTAGGTTCGTGGACAATATTAAAATGGATCTTAGAGAGATAGATTTAGATAGTAGGGATTGGATTGAGCTGGATCAGGATAGGGACAAGTGGAGGATTCTTTGAACACTGTAATGAACCTTCGGGTTCCATAAAATGCTGGGAAATCCTTGAGTAGCTACAGATTTGGCTTCTCCCCAAGAAGGGCTCAGCACCGTAAGTAAGTAATTTTTTTTTTTAAATTCGCTTATTGGGGGCGGAGTCCAACTGGGTGCACTCGGCAAGGCGGCCACTGATTGGCCTATTGTAGCCTGTGATTATGATGATGGAGAATTTGTTGGAATGAAGATTGGCAGGGGAACCGAAGTACTCGGAGAAAACCTGCACCAGTGCCAGTTTGTCAACCACAAATCTCACTTGACCAGACCCGGGATCGAACCCGAGCCGCCACGGTGGGAAGCCAGCGACTAACCGCTTGAGCTATGGCGCGGCCTAAGTCAGAATATATGTCGTTTGAGATAAGAGGATTAATTTATTTTCATTCATTCATCAATGGCTCTATAGCTCTTTCTTGGGTCCTGGCATCTTCTTCAGTTCGTAATCTTTTTTACACAGACTGTACGGCTGCTTAGACGAGAGAAAGCCCATCGCAAGGCCGCTACCTACAGAGGACAATACAAACACACAATAAAGGCACAGAGATATCTATGCCTTGATTGGGATTCCATCCCACGATCCCAGCATTCGAGCAAGCGAAGACAGTTCATGTCCTAGACCACGCACCCAATCTGATCTGCTAATATTATTATAGGGTATGAAAATTCTTTGCAAACGACTTATCTCTTTCTATTATGAACCATCAGACAAAACTTTGAAATGCCACATTAAGCTAAAAGCTAACTCGAAAAAGATTCGAAACAGACGCCTTGCCCAAAATACAATCCCAGGCTGTTAAAAATATCCCGTGTGCAGATGAAAGGTATCCCAAATATAAAGTAATTGTCATACACGTATCCGGTTTATGTCAACGGAAAGGCAACCCCTGTAAGTTTTTATTTCAAGCCCGGCTTACGCGCATGCGCCGCCACATTTCTGCCACCACGTTAGGAATCACTTGGACAGAGTGATGGCTGGGAGACAGATCGGCAAACGTGGATAATTCCTTGGCCCCCTAAGGCCGCCAGATTTAACCCCACTGAAGTTTTCTTGTGGGGGTTATGTGAAGAATATTGTCTACCAGGTTAAGAACAACGACCTGCAAAACCTGAAAGCCCGCATAAGGGACGCTGTGGCTACGGGAACACCAAACATACTGGATCGTCTGGATATTTGTCGTGCAACGTTGAAATTTATTGGGAAAGTTATATATTCAGAAAAAACTTTGATAGTTTCCTTTTGTAGTGGTGTAACCCATAAATGCATATTATATAAGCTTCCTGAGATATATCTATTTTATTTTGGATACATTTCATCCGGACACTCCGTATATGTACATTAATCTGTTTGCAATGATGACGTGTGTCTTTCGTGGTTTTCTTAGCTCACTCAAAGCATCTCACGGGTTGTTACATTAAATTAGGCTGCAATTCCAGTCCTTACTATTGTGGCGTACCGCCTAAAAACCGGAATATCTGAGTCAGGAGATGTTCATTGCTAGACAACGGCTCCGTAGTCACGTTCCTGCACCTTTGTTTGGGTGACAATGAAACAGGTTCACGCGACAACGCATATATAGCAGACGTTACCACGGAAATGAAAACAGAACCAGTGCCGTTCCCGCGGCAACGAATGCACTAGCTACCGGTGCTCCTAAACAAGGCGTCTCCTAGACCATTCGACTGTAGAGTATAACAGAACAGAACAGAGCAGAGCTGAGAGCAGAAGAAACCAGCAGAGTTGAGAACTAAGGAAAAAATGACAGACTAGTCAGCTTGCATCGTGTGGAGGACGTTATTTTTGAGTAATTGTAATTGTAATCGTAAACAACTTATCCAATAAATCGCTTCATCCAATTCGGAACCCATTAACTTTTTGTCGCTTTACCAGGATACGTGACAATATCCTTGTCAGTCTGTGTATCACATCACTTTCACGAAGCGCTAAGCAGCGTATCCAACTGGTAAAGCACCATTTTATGCAGCTCTAGTCTTTTTCTTTTCTTCTTCTTCTTCTCCTCCTCCTCTCCTCCTCCTCCTCCTATTTCTCTTGCTCCCAGTTGGAGCAGAGGGCATCCTGTGAAACGTTTCGTTTCACTTCGGTTTCTTAATCTTTGATAGTCTGTAGGACTCCTTGGACTGGAGATCAGCCTGTCGCAAGGCCGCTACCTAACAGAAACACAGAATTAACAAAAACAGGCGTCCATATCTTGAGTGGGATTCGAACTCACGACACCAGAGTTCGTGAGGGCAAAGACGGTTCATGCCTTAAGGTGGCCACAGATATACGAGTCTGGCTCGCGAGTCCGGCTCGGCGAGCTTGACTCGGGAGGCAGGCGCGGATTAATTTCACGACACACGCATGAGCTGACTACCAAATTTGCTCGTTCATTTCAGTATCCACAACAAATTCATCGAAGCATGTTGCAGCAGCAGTGATAATACTAGATGAATGCGGTGTGTTCAGGAGAAAAAAGAATAGAAAAAGGAGGAAATGTGGGATAAGAACTCGTTGTTAAGTAGACAGAATACTCTGTGCTGCGAACCTGCCACAGAACCGGCAATTCGCGGTACTCTTCTAGAAACCCTGTCAAAAACTCCGGGCTCATGAATGTTTTGTTATACATGGAAGCCGACGTGGTTCTTCCGTGGCTCCACAACTCATCACACTGTCCGTGTGGCGTGTANTGGCTCATTGAAATCCGAGCCGAGTCGGACTCGCGAGCCAGACTCGTACTGTATGGGCCCCTTTAGACCGCGCGGCCACTGTAATTGGACAGCTCTATTCTAATAGCCATCAGCTACTGAAAGTCTCATTATGGACTGAGGGTCCTAGGACAAGAGGACGATGCAGGGTCTGTGGTGTACTCCCAAATCCACTTGTTAGTACTGGTATCGCTTCCATTTCTTCGGGGCGGGGACGGGGTAGTTTCTAGAGAGTAAGACCATCACTGGGGTTCTCCACATACACTACTATTATAAAATCTCTACGTACATACATGGCCTTGAAGGATGTTCACGCTATGTTAGCTACTTCCCTAACTAGCTCTAGGTCGAGTCCCTACTTGCATCTCTCTCAGCGGCGGGAAAGCGTAGGAAAGCTGAAAGGCCTTGGTGCTGATGGGTGCCGCTGTTGAGCTATACTACTACTCGTGTCAGGGTGGTCAGTGACATAGCCTCCCTTGACAACGGGTAAAATCCTGATGTCGAATGATCGCTCAGACCCCGAACTGGGGGGTTTATAATCGCGAACTCAAACGAGTTTAGCATTTCTTCTCTTGTTCTGGTTTTTACGATGAAGTTACTACTTATGTTGCAAATGCTGCATCAGTGTCTCTAACAGTCTTGCACACCAATTGGCAAGCCTGCTCTATGTTGCTTATTCGTCCTGATTGCACCACTCTTTCTATACATAATGCGATGTGCAGATCCATGACTAGGCAACGACTCGGCAAACACATCCCCGCGGAAGCAAACGCGAGCAACACTAGGACGTCCACTGATAGGCAAAGGATCGGTAAACACGCCTCCTTAATAAGAGAGGCTGTGTTTTCTGCGTGGTCCGTGTTAAGTTTTTATAAAGAAAACTTCAGTTGAGAAGTAGTAGTCGCGTAGTCCAGTCAGTCGAGTTTCGAGACGCCAGGTTGCCGGGATATGAGCTTGGGATCAGAGGAAGTGAACTGAGTTGGCAGTTGCAAAATAATGGCAAAAAAGAAAGGAAAATAAAGGCTATGACAATAAGTCTTCATGTGTGATTTGAAGTGACAGTGAACCTGTTATAAATCCGTTGCCTGGATACGACTAGTGAAGACTGAGAACTCTAGTGCGTGCGTGACGGTGAACTGTAAATTGTGCAGATTAGCGATAGTGCTGTAATTGCCTATTGTTAGGAGTACTGTGTATAAGGTGTCAAAAATTACAGTCATCCAATCCAGAACTTTTCCATGAGTCACGAGCAACCCCTAAATTGCGACATATTTTTCGGACCCCGGGTTTCTAATTTACTCCGTTATGTCCTTAGAGCATAACACACCCTTAAATAATTAAGCGCTGTCAGAACTTCTGCAAGTTTCATTTTCAGTACTTGTTCTGGAACAAGCAAGACACAGTAATGATTTGAAAATGACCACAGTAGGGCTATGCTCATGTAGTATGCATAGCGACGCAGTAATCCAAGGAAGTGAAGGTGATTGGGAGACCGAGGTCCCTGCAGCAGTTGTAGCGCTGCTGCGGTGTGGGGAGGCTTAGGGGCAAGACATAAACACAGGGAAGTATATACTGTATTACGGGATCTGAAAGTCAAATTTTACTGTTCCTGGGAATTATTTAGGATCTGCATACAGAACTTGAAACCAGCTCTCACCGGAAACAGGACAAAAGAGAGCGAAGGAGCAGCTCTAGAAATGTCTTTATTCTGTACTAAAGAATGGTCCATTTAAACCAACGGTCAACTAAAAATTCTGTACAAGAATTTCATTTGTTAGAGACCAGACAACCAGTCCTTAATAGACTAATCACATAGTGAAGAGCCAGGATAGCTCGGTCAGTATAGCGATTGGCTACGGGCTTGACCAAGGGGTTGGAGTTCGAGTCCCCTTGGGGGAAGAATTTTTACTTCTCTATGTCGTCCAGAACGGATCTGGGGCTCACCCAGCCCCCTATCGAACAGGTACCGGGGGCTCTTTCCCCAGGGTTAAAGCTGCCGAGGTGTAAAGGGGCCCATAAACGTACAAGCCTGGCTCGCGAGTCCGGCTCGGCGAGCTTGACTCGGATTAATTTCACCACAAACGCACGAGCTGACTCCCAACTTTGCGACCCACACACGGACGAGTTTGGCTCATTGGAACCCGAGCCGAGCGGACTCGAGCCAGACGCGTACGTGTATGGGCCCCTTTAAGCTGACAATTTACCTCCACTAGTGCCGAGGTTAAGAAAACGTGGGGCTATACATCTACTCCCCCATACGTCTTCATGCCATAATGCTTAATTAGTTAAGTACAAGGACAACTTTACCTTTTTACTTAGGATAAGAGTACTTAGAAGAAACAGTAAAACTTGGAGCCTTGTTACAGGCGTGGTCGATGTGACTCATGCACATTTAGGCTATTAAATAGCTGCTATACGAAAATAACTTGCATTTCAACATGAACCCAGAAAAAGTCAGGTTTCTACGCATTACATTTTAAGGCAACTGGATGCTCGGAAAGCAATTATTAGTGAAGACGTTCTTAACGGTCTTTGCATAAAAACTGAAACACATATAGACCCCCATTCCACATTGGCTTCCTGCGAAAATACGTTTCCCAGTCAAGTCATATCTAATACAGTCTTGTTTATTTCTTAGTAGGCGACTAACGGCGTCGGGCATGCGTGTACACCACAAATTGTCTTATCGCGTTTCTGCTAAATCCGCTTGAGCGTAACGGGGGGCACATACGGATAGAAATTACTCAAACGCGACTTATGTTATTCGTGGAGATGTCAATGCAAGCAGTCCTTTACGCATATTACCCTCATATTTCCAGTGCAGACCTGCCATGTGCCCGCTTGGGTTATCCTGCCGGTTTCAGATTATACCTCTAAACACGATACTTCTGAACTGGTCTACGTGCATGCTGCATTTTAGCATCCTGTTGCATTAATGTTTCTAATACTGTTTATTTGTACTATACAGTCCGTCACAATGCAACAAATTGTTCCTTCTTTCTTACACTTTCACTTTCGCACATTGTGCTTCGACCCTAAATGGCCATCTTCAGGTACCTTACTTCAGATACAAAGAGCAAAACAAGTAGACGACGCCCCTTGTGAGATATAATAGAAAGTTTACAGTATTTAAAGGAAATGTTAATAGAGAATTTTAATGCAAAATTTTTAAAAGATTTTACTGATTTAAATTAAGTGGGCTACAGCGTGTGCTATTTTAGCGCATATAAGTTATAGTAAGAGTATATCGTTTTAAATCATGAAGCGTGCAGGCACGTACACGTATGTGACGAACGGATAACACTGCTGCAGTGTAGCAGTTCTGGCACAGTAAGGCACCTGAGGATGGCCATTTAGGGCCGAAACATGTTGTGCTGAAAGTGAACTTGAAAGAAAGAAGGAACAATTTTTTTCATTGTTGATGGACTATAGTGTAAAAAAAAACAATATTAGTTCTATGTGCATGATTTGAAACGAAAAGAAACCTTTCAGATCTTCATGAACTAAGTTACATTCCACTTAACTTCACTCATCCGTAAATTTAAAGTTGTCCCTGCGCTTAATTAATTAAACATTATGCCATGAAGACGTATGAGGCAGGGAAGAATAGCTCCACCGTTTTATCTCGCCACTGGAAGGAGACAACTGGTCAGACTCACACACCGGTCGCTTTATCCCAAGGGAAAGACCTTCCGTCACGCATTGGCCGGGAGGCGGAGCGGGCCTCAGAGTCGGTCTGAACGCTGTGGAGAAGAAACTGTTCCTTGAGGTTACATCATACACAGGTTTCATTCCAGCCATTTTCTCTTTACACTTTCTCTCTTCAGCATAAATTTACCCTTATTCAATTCCGGTTTCAGGGCCTTAATCTGACAAAATATTACACCAAAACGTATATGAAGTGCATGGTACAAATAAATTCCCGTACAAGGCACCAGCAATTACTAAGTGCTCTGATATATACCGTAAATTCATACATATATATATATATAAAACTGTGGGAAGTCTGCCACTGCCCATTCGTGTTAAGTTATACACAGGTTTTAACTAAGTCCTTTTGTTGTGGCTTCTCTCCGTTCTGTTTCCACCTTTTCCTTCTCCGTGTTAGAGCTCTCTTATTTATATTTTCCTCTCTGCAGTTCTGCTGTCTGGGACTTACCTGACACAAGATTACAACGCAGCATATACATATGAAGCACATCGGAGTACGGATAAGGGACAGGCACTTAAGATTGCGCACTTAATGTATTTATGCCCATAAACACATAATTTTTGTGACCCATGAAAAATGTATTTATTAAACAAAACTCCCGATCCTCAAGAATACAAAACACATCAAAGCAGTTACATAAATTAAATATTTTGTCTTTAAAAGAACATGTTTTGACGAATGGCAAATGCGCGATCTTACAGGCACTGTCCTCTAAGAATGTGCGTTGGCATACGTCGCATTCGAAGGGTCCGAAGCCTTCGTAGCTTGAACAGTGTTCACGCCACCCACTACACTGCACCCAGTCCTCAGTAATAGGCTCTTCATAGGCTTCGTCACAACCAGGACAATTAACTTTCTCTTCTTCTATAGCTGCAGAACAAGTTGACGCTACTGAAGGGCCGTCGTAACGAAGACTTTTTCTGCCTTGTTTGTTATCGCTTGGCTCTCTCCTCGTTGCTAGAAGAGCGTTCTTGTATGGAGAGGGAGATAAAACCTCAGACTTTTTAGAAATTCTCTTCCGCTTCTTCGTCTGCACTGCCTTCGGTAATGGTGAGATCATAGCAGATGACACTTGTGGCTCCTCAACTATCGCAGGCTGAACTGTGAAGGACACTTCACTACCATTTTCATTGTTCACTGAAACGTGAGTGTCTTCTACAGTGGCTTGATTCTCCTGCATACCGGGCAGAATGTCACTTCTGAGGGTGCAAAGCCCTCATCTGAGAAGACATTCCTGTTGTCTCGAATGTAGGTACTGCTATTTTCATGTTTGCCACTCTCTCGTAGGCCGATCTGAAGATTTTGGCAACGCTGGTCTGAGCAATTGCAGTGACAGGATAGTTCACTGACAAAACTGTCAGCCTCTTGGGCGTAGGCTTCCTTAAGAGGCCCGAAAAAGCCAACATATAAAGGCTGAAGCCTATGGCTTGCATGCGGTGGTAAAGACAGAAGAGTTATATGATGTTCCCTACAGAAGAGAACAGCTTCAACACTGCAATGGGCGCGCAGTCTTACAAGCGTCTACGTAGTTCCACCTTTTAGCCAATAGCTGACAGACGCCTTCACGCAGGCAAACAGCGAGTAATTCACATCTTATATTATGTGTTCACCTTGCAACAGGAATATTTATATCCAAGGAAAACATTATTAAAATTTGCGAGAAAGCTTGCCTTCTTAATATTCATATTTATATCAAGATTGATGAATTGTTATTCTTACATGATAAATCTCTATTAAACCACGTTCAGGAAAATTCTTAACACCTTTGAAGAGTACTTCACGAGCTTCGTCTCTCGACAGAATTGCACCAGTCAGCAGTGCTGCCAACTGTAAGAAAATGCCACTGCGCAATAATAAGTGCTTTTCCCCTACACGTGCATTGCCAGCAGTTTACAAGTGTTCTCACGTACTGGTAGAAACGCGGGGCGAGGGAGGAAGCAACCTATCTACTAAGTATAACGTCAGTTGAGAACATATTGGCCACTAGCGTATTTGTGTAGTATCCATCTGAACTTAACTTAAGCAACTGTGTTTGTATCTCTACAGTGCAAAGCATCATTTCAGCAGTGGAAATGTACTGGATGCAGTAATATAGCGCCTGATGAAGACAGTGACGTGGAGCTTGCACAGCCACTATAGAGCACCTGCTGAATGTTTTGGCTCAGGTAGTAGTTGCTGATTCATTCTGCTGCCGTTCCATTAATTGTTGCGACTTCCAGCTCTCTAGATGATAACCTTGTGCTGTATGGGGTAGGGCTCTTGTACGTAAGAACAGCTACCAAACAACTGGTGGAATTTCCATTGGCAACCTGTGTGAAGACCACTTGATAGACCTCGTTAGTGAGTATGCAGGTCAGTATCTGGATTACACACGGATGTAACTGTTCCTTGACCTTAAACTTACCACAATATCTTTGTTACGGCAGTATCAGGTTTCATTCCGGCTGTTTTTTCTCGATATCACACTTAATCTGTATACGCACTTCACAAATCTACATCAAAATATTATCAGTACTCACAGAATAGAAATTATACATTGAAACAGAATACTTTACGAACATCCGTGGCCCTTCTACATGACTAATTTTGATGCCATTTCGTAAATCTCGACAATTCATTGCTATCCTAACCCGAAACTATGTGACCTCATGGCGTGCACTCACTGCGGAAAACCCTCAAAGATATACAGAGTGTCCCAGGAGGAATGGACCAAACTTCGGGAGGGTGTTCCTTATGTTAAAGTATGCCGATATAACCCAAAACACCTATGTCCAAAGTTGAACGGTTACGGAGATAATGGCCAGAGAAGTGTCAAACTTTGACCGGCGTTGCACACTTGTTGATTAGAAAATACATAGTAAAACTGGCAGGAATATGTGGATTCTGTAATGTTAATAATGTACGTAACATCAAACTAACTTGTGAGTGACATGAAGCCATAAAATTGAAGTACAAAATACTCGCTCGCCATGTCATAATTGTCCTTAGGGTTTCCAAGCACTATACATGACACATGAATGGCAAGCGCTGACGTAACTTGGCTGACTGCGCGTTCTGATAAAGCCAACTACATAAGCACGGCTAGGGTGAATCACGGCACTCAAGGACAAACATAGATAAGGCCTCTCAGCTGATAGGTATAGTCCGTAGACCCGCTAGAAGACCACACTTTTCTCGGGCCATTATCTCCGTAACCGTTCAACTTTGGACATAGGTGTTTTGGGTTATATCGGCATACTTTAACATAAGGAACACCCTCCCGAAGTTTGGTCCATTCCTCCTGGGACACCTGTATATATGGACGAGTGGGTGGGTGAGAGAGAGGGCGGGCAGATAGATAAGTAGAGAAATTAAAGTTGTCCTTTTTAATTAATTAAGCGCTATGGCATGCGGATGTATGGGGCGTGCAGGTATAGCTCCACCATTCTCGATGTCGGCATTAGATGGAAATGAGTGCCGAGCTTGAGCCGTCTGAGAATTTAGCCCAGTGAAAGGTCATCTGGATGGGACTGAGAGGGCCCCAAATTCAGCATGGATTTGTAGGATTAGAGAGGAAAGCGTTTGCCATATCCGTGTTAAGAGGAGAGGTGATCACCGTGAGATCGGCGACTGACAAGATACTTTCTCTCCGCCGGCTTACTTTGCTTGTAGCGATGCTGAAACTTCTAATTGTGATGAATAAATAAGTCATGTTTGTTTTGCTAACATTTTTTATTTAAGTGCCATTACTTGTGGCGATAAATCTTTCTCGTTTATATTTTGTGCAGTATTGCCGGGGAATGGAGGCAGTGTAAGTGAGCGCCAGCATGGCTGCAGCTGGAAGCGAACTGGTAAACAAGCTCAGGCTCCCATATCATTGTTCCAAAGCACCGACTGCATTGACCCAGATACAATCCTACATTTCTGTAGTGACGACACTGCTACACGTGCATTAGGGAGAAAGAAGCTGCACTGGGAATTTTGTCTTGGGTTTATACACAGAGTAGGAGCAGCGATAGCTCAGTCGGTATAGCGACTGGCAACGGGTTGGACGACCAAGATGTCGGAGTTCGCGTCCCGGTAGAGTCAAGAATTTTCTCTTCCCCACGTTTTCCAAACCAGCTCTGGGGCTCACCCACTCTCCTATCCAATAGGTAATGGGAGTTTCTTCCCTGGGAATAAAGCGGCCGTGGCGTGAAACTGACCACTCACCTCCAACTAGTGCCGAGGCCAAAAAAATGTGATCTATATAGCCCCCTCCCCCATACGCCTTCGTGTCGTACTGCTTAACTATTTAAGCATAGGAACAACATTTATACATGCACTGTCGATATACTGCTTAGTGCTCCAGGAGCACAGCATATGTGGAGTTTACGGAACAGAGCGCTAGAGAGCAATTCCGTGTTTTCTGCCTCAGTTCGCAGGCAAGTTGAAACTACTCACCCACAATGGGCCGACAGTGTTTATTATTTTAAATTCAATTCGTGATTTTCTTTTACTTTTTTCTTTCGTTTGTTTGGTTTAAGTATCAAAAAATGTTTAGTCTTACTTGTTGAAGCCTACGGCACTAAATATTTCAAAGCCTGGTGAACAAAGCTGCAAAAGCCGACAATGGAAACACGACCGTATTATCCTACAGAAAGAGTTACCGCAATGCTTTCCAGTAGAGGCACATACCGCTGAGAAAATCTTAGTTAAGCTAATCACTTGCTACTCTACATGCTACAATACATATACGCGATCACAGTAGCCGCGCGGTCTAAGGCATAAACTGTCTTTACTCGCTCGAACGCTGGGGTCGTGGGTTCGAATCCAACTCGAGGCACGGATGTCTGTGTGCGTTTATTGTGTTTGTGTTGTCTTGTGTGTAGGTAGCGGCGTTGCGACTGGCTGATCCCCGCTAAAAGAGTCTTACCGATTGTGTACAGATTAAGAAACTGAAAAAGCGGCCAAGGTCCAATAAAAGGGCCGAAGGGCCATGGATACACAATACAGTGTTCAGATTCATCGCAGCTTCACGGGTTACCGGTTAAAACACCGCTTCTTTTTATGTAAACTGAAAAATATGGTTGGGCCACACAGTAACACAGTCAGTTATATAAAATGATTTGTGTAAATTCCTCTACTGTGTTTTAATATTATATAGCTGAGACCTGTACGCCCTCAATTATTTTCATTTAAAACAAGTTGGTATAGTGACTGGCTACTGGCTGGACGAGCGAGTGGTCGGAGTTCAAGTCCCTGTAGGGTTAAGAGTTTTCTGTTCTCCACGTCGTCCAGACCGTCTCTGGGGTCCACTCAACCTCCTCTATAATGGGTACCGGGGACTCTTTCACCGGGGGTAAAGCTGCCGGGGCGTGAAGTTCACCACTCACCTGAAACTAGTACCGAGGACAAGAAAATTTGGATCTATATATCCAGTCCCCTATACGTCTTCATGGCGTAATTCTTAATTAGTTAAGCACAGGGACAACTTTACCTAAACCTTTAATATATAAAATGTTTTTGGAACCTTTCAGAAAGACGTGAAATGATGTATTGTACGCGGTGGGGTGTATTACTTTTCATATTAGCTTTCGAGATCTGTGAGCTAGCATAAACACGTGCTAGTGGCGGTGCTTCAATTAGGCTTACCTTGAAAATCTGCGAATCAACAAATGCATCCACACTGGCATTGTTACTCGTATTGCAATACAACTTAAATGATACAGTCCTTCTTTACTACAGCCAACTCTCCTATGTCAATCCGAAGCAAACATAGCATTACTGTCACATTAATCACATGATAATTAGATAAATATTCCCCCCAATTCTTCATAATTTTCTGCGTTTTAATATTTTTAAAATTAGGCAAATACTATGACACATAATTTTATATTATAATGCAGTATTACTTAGGTTCAGTAAGGAACCTGCAAGGCAGTGGGCAGGAAGTGACACTTCGGCGCGCGACCATACAGCGATTGCACAACACATAAGAACACCAGCTAGCAGACAATTAATATAATGTGGAATTAACACTTTTATACTCTTTATGTTCAAACTTTTATATTTTAATTTTAAATTATAACTATTTGTAATGAGTTTTATTACAACTCTGGAATCGATGCTCACTTTACAGACATGTATTCGCCCGCAACAACAAACACCATTTGCACACTATGGATCCATATCGTGACAATTAATCTTAATAACTTGGGTTATAGATCATAGAAAGGTGCCTGATGATGACCTAAATCGTAGATCGAAACATGTAGCGCAAGATATCTAAGCTTATATAAAATTAGTGCGACAAATATTTGTCTTCACCCGAAGATATCTCTGCTTTATTGTTGTGTTGACTTTACTTATGTCTGTTCGTTACTGCTAAGATGATAAAATTTATGAAATTTCTTTGCAAGCCACGCTGCAGGTGAAGCAATGTTTAATATTATCAGCATCAACACGTGTTTCCATGTGAGTGCAGATCGGGCCTGAGGAAACCTACAAAATATGGACGGTATAAAGTGTAATATATGCACCCCTTAACATACATATACAGGGTGTCCCAGGAGGAATGTGCCAAACTTCGGGAGGGTGTTCCTTATGTTAAAGTATGCCGATATAACCCAAAACACCTATGTCCAAAGTTGAACGGTTAAGGAGATAATGGCCCAAGAAAAGTGTGGTCTTCTGGCAGGTCCAAGCACTGTACCTCGCTGTACCTCTCAGCTGAGAGCCCTTATCTATGTTTGTCCTTGAGTGCGATGATACTCCCTAGCCGTGCTTATGTAGTTGGCTCATACCAGAACGCGCAGTCAGCACGTTACGTCATCGCTCGCCAGTCATGTGTTATGTATACTGCTTGGAAACCTAAGGACAATTATGACATGGCGAGCGAGTATTTTGTACTTCACTTTTATGGCTTTCCGTCACTCACAAGTTAGTTTGATGTTACGTACATTATTAACATTACAGAATCCACATATTCCTGCCAGTTTTAATATGTATTTTGTAATCAACAAGTGTGTAACCCC
>NW_019739216.1:202608-208252 GCF_002891405.2 Cryptotermes secundus
ATGAATTCCACCTTGATGGATGTATCCGAAAATGAAAGAATTTTAGCTAAGGGATTACAGAAAATGGCCGAACACATAAATAAACACGACGGCGAAGTAAAGAGAATGTTCACAGCTACCTCCATGTTGCTCACGGTAAATGATCACTCCATACAGTTAGAGAGAGCAATCAATGAGTGTAGAAGAGAGTATGAAATTTTAATACATGCAATTATCAATTCTCAAAGGGGGATAATTCAGCCCCATATTATAACACCTGCCCAGATTATAAATCACTTAAAGGCTAGTCAAGCTGACATTCCAAGCGAACTTTCATTACCAATTCCCCTGAGTGTGGCTTACCAAAGCTTAGTGTTAAGAATAATTGATTTTGATGTATTTTTAAGGAACAGTTTTCTTGTATATGTAATTCGCCTACCTTTATCTAACCATGTAAATTACCAAATTTATCACGTTCTGCCACTACCTATTAAGATAAGAAATACAACCAACAAATTTATTTTTATTTTACCAGAACGTGAGCACCTGTTGCTGGATACTGTTAGGCAAGGTTTCATGAAATTAAAGGCAGACGAAATTAAAGATTGTAAACAGATTGACAGCTACCATCGCATATGCAAACAAAAACATCCCATTCGAGTCACACATTTAGATGAGGATTGCGAAGCAGAGATGCTGCAACCCATTAGAGTAGTGCCAGCCAGCTGCTCCCGAAGAATCGTGGAGATCAATCAGACTATCTGGACGCAACTGGATAATAACGAGTGGCTGTATGTAGCCCCTCGACCTGATACTCTTACTGTACTCTGCTCAGGACAGGAACCAACGGACCTCGAAATAGTAGGTACAGGTAAACTTAAATTAAATAACTTATGCAAGGCATATGGAACCAAGGTCCTCATTCAAGCCCAGATGACGGTAGAAACAAACAGTACAGAAAGGGACATAATTCCTCACCTGTTCTTGGATGTCGACTGCTGTCAAACCGAAAGTAAAATTGTAAACCTTAACGATATTCATTTGGACCTGCCTTTAAAACACATAGTCAATCACCTTGACGATTTACGTGTGGCAAGTCACAGGGTAGACGACGTTGAAAGGTTAATCTCAGAACAAGAGTGGAAAATTAAACATTCAAACACAGATTATCACCTCTCTTTTCTGTCATATATAGGGATGGTCACCACAAGCCTAACTTTGTGTGTTCTCTGTTATTGCTGCTGTTGCAAGTGCTGTCGTAAAAATTGCCCAAATCTATCAAGATGGTGGAAGGACAATAACCCTTGTACAACTATAATCTTTAAGCCTAAGATAGTCAACTCAGTTCACTCATCAAGAGAAAGCCTCAAATACGAAAATAGTAAACCATCTGTAAGGACAAGAAATTCACATTGTGATGCCATAGAGGTGACAGAACTTGTGACTCTGAATCCTAACCCTAAGCATGCAATTATTTCTGGCAAAAGATAATTATATGTCGATATAATAATAATGTATAAGCACGGGACTGCAACTTTGCAAGTCTGAAGGTATCATAACTGTAATTCTGCATAACTTAGATTTAGGCTACGTGCAGGTATGTGTATGTGTATCACATGATTGCAAAAGGGACAGGAAATGTAACTCTGCTCAAAAATAAGCACTATTACTGCTTATTTTTCCTTAAGGGGGGAGGTGTAATATATGCACCCCTTAACATACATATATATTACTTTAACATTATGTATATGATTTTGTCTGACTGTACAGACAGGAAGTTATAATTATAATTACAATAAGATAACTGGTCGAGACAAATACGCATGATGCAACACTTGTTTGTCGACCAGAGAACAAGGAACTTTGGGATCATCTGCTATGAGCGTGTACTCCACGTGAAATCATAGCATGTGACTGCCAGCCAACGCCCATCCTAGCCTCTTTAAAAGACCATGTTTTGGGGCGCGGATCGGACTTCATAGATTTCAGTTCATACACTGCACTTAGTCTCTGTGCACCGTCATAGGGACTTCATAGATTTCAGTTCATACACTGCACTTAGTCTCTGTGCACCATCATAGGGACTTCATAGATTTCAGTTCATACACTGCACTGAGTCTCTGTGCTCCGTCATAGGGACTTCATAAAACTTCTATTCAGGCAATATTCTTGATCTGTACAACATTTGTATCAACATCATTTATATTAAACATATATATTCACTGTATTGTACTGCGAGTTCGGCTTGGATTTCAATCCTTAAGTGTCCGACGTACCACGAGGAACAGTCTCCCGCTCGGCTAACCTCTCGTATCCCATCACCATCATAGGGATACAACAAAAGGCTTTAGCACAATCGTGTTCGAGATACGATTGCGCGAAAAAACTTGTTCTCAAATGCCTTAAAAAGACCTTTAAGTATGCTGGATGAGTCATGACTGTAGAAAACATACTGATGATCCCCTACTCCATTAAGCACCATGCTACGTATGACGCCATATGATAATTGGTGGTGCAGCTCCATGCATTCTATTCTCCAGCATTAAATGAAGGTAAGTGGCCAACCCCCAAAACCAACTGCTTTATCCCAGGGGCAAGAGTCCCACATACACATTGGGTAATATATTTGACCCCTAGAGTCGGTCTGGTTGCGGTGGACAAGCGAAAAACCTACAAGCCTGAGGGAACAGAACTCAGCATCTCCGATAAGCCATCCTAGACGAATCAGTCTACAGCCAACCAATGCACAGGTAAAACACATCGAACATATATTCGCGCAGACAAAACGCATACGTCACATTTTATAATCACATAATAACATATATCGGAAATATGCACACCTAATACATCACACATTAACGACCCGTACATTATGGAAACTTGTCTCTGGGCTCCACGACCGGGCTCTTTTATTGTTGCCAGTGGGATGGGACTAAGTCCCTTTTACTGCGGCCACTTCTGGCCTATTGTACCAGCCCCAGATGATTGGTGAGGGTGATTGTGCAGCAATTGGTGGAATGAAGATTGGCAGGGGAAACCGAAGTACTTGGAGAAAACCTGCCCAAGCGCCACTTTGTCCACCCCAAATCCCACTTGACCAGACCCGGGATCGAACCCGGGCCGCCGCGGTGGGAAGCCAGCGACTAACCGCTTGAGCTATGCCGCGGCCTACACGACCGGGCTTACTGCGTAGAAAGCTTCTAACGCCAAAGCTGTATTGTAACCCCATCACAGTTTTAGTTCAGGAACAGGCATTTACTAATGTTAATCACCAGGTTAGATGATATTTACTTGTACGAACAATAAATATCCAACTATCCAAGTGGGACTCTCAAGAGGGCTGCTTAGTACGATTCTTGAATTTAAGAAAGCGGCTCGTTACCCAGCTACAAAAGGGAGATAGGCAGGGCCCCCATGGCTTTTTCTAGGAATTCTGCTCAAAATTTTGCTCGTCGCAATTCTTTGGAAACACGATCACTGACAGGTCCTGCACATCGTAATTCAAAGGTAGGCGTTTCTCACACCCACGCCAAGCGGGTTATCCGTCAGTAAGCTGTCAAAAACGATGTTAGGACTTTAAGGGTCAGAATCCCGCACTACAGCTAGCTGATTGGTGATCCAAAAATTTTGTGAACTACTACATTTCAAAATTACCCAATCAATGGAATTAAAGAAGAGTGACTTAGCTGAGGAACTGACGACCGGGGACCTCAGGGTCTTCAAGGAAGTCACTCGTCGAGTCCAGTTGTATTCCAGCTCGCAAACTATTCGGATGCAAATTCGGTACCAAGCAATTGTGATTACAAATTCTGTTAGAAATTCTAAGTTACAGCATAACTGACTAGTTACACTGAGAGTGTAGCTACCTACCGACTGGCAATCCAGCCGGTTAAGTACGTTAACTACAAGCTGAGTGATTCTTGAGTAAAGAGAACGAGTTCAATCTAGTTCATTGGCGGTGTTCACTATTGACAACCGTTGCAATAAAGTGGCTCGTGAGTAAGTGTGTGTGTGTGTGTGTGTGTGTGTGTGTGTGCAGTATCGAGAGTTCCCCTTCGTTTACCCGAGCGAGGCCCAGTTAAACGACCTGAGATTCAGTCTTAGCTCTACCGCTTGAACTAGCACCTCACAAACAGCATCCCTTATAAATCACCCCCTCTTTCTTTCATAAAATTTGTAAACGAATTCCGTAAGTTTACTGGCGCCCAACCCTCTGCCAATTACCTGACAACAAGAAGAGGAGAATCAAGCAGGCTGTGGCCGCAACCTACCAGCAGCAGTTACACGTGGCACGACAGACATGAGTGGCGTCCACAACACAACGGTGGGTAACAAAAGGGAGGACGGTGAGAAGCACTGCACGAAGGTGAGCGAAGAGGACGGCAGAAGTGGCGACAGGGCGGCTATAAAGAGGGGGCGCTCAACAACGTTGGGCAAAACAAACGGTTACAATATAAAGGTCATAAAATGTCCAATTCCACACTGCAGCACTGGAACCTTAGAATTAATTTGGCGTACATATTTCTTAACCTCCCATACTTAATGGTTTTAAATATTTCAAAAATTATTCAAAATATTTTTAATAATTTTAATATTTCGGTGATATATGTGTTAAATATTTTGATATATTGAATATATCTTGATATATGGTATATACTTCAATTTTATATTTTATCTTTTATCTTATTTTGCAATTTATATTTTAATTGTACTACTTACCAACTTGGGGCAAATGTACCTGTTAGTATATACAATATAACGCGTTGCACTGGTATGGATCCATATCGGTAGTTCAATAACGGTACGTATTCCTGTATACGAGTATAACTGCCTGATGATGGTCTTGTGCGGCCGAAACATGTAGCAGGAATAAAAGAGTCAAATTGTAAAACATTAAAACCGAGTATATTTGTTGTGTGACGGTTAGCCTAATCCCTTTATAAATCCACCCACAGCCTACTCGCTGTACTGACTGAGATATCCCAGTTCGTGTCAAAACAAGAAACAAAATTAAACTGAGGCTTCTGAAAGCCAGATTTTTTTTAATTCTTTGTTAGAAAACAGGCGATAAATATTCCAGTTAGCTGCTGCAAGGGAACTGAGGCGGGTGTCGAAGAGACTGCAGGCCTTTCAGAGGCTGACACACTCCGTAACAAGCACTTCAAGTGGGAATTAAATTGAAGTACTTGGCAGATAACTTTCACAAATTCTAAAGAACTAAAGCTTTTTCCGCAAGGGAACACAGATGTTCCTTTCCACCGTAAAGCAAAAAAGTGCGAGTAATATTTAACAGCATCTGAAGCTGTTGGAGAATATGGTTCTCATTACGTCATCCAACATGTGACTGACTCTCAATACACGGTTTTGCTTTGCGTCCTTCCTGCTAGAGATGATGTACCTTGGGTAAAAAAAATCATTTTAAATCGCAGAGATATACTCGACGACACGCCCGCTCAAGACTGCGAGATTTTGATAGATGTTACCATTGTAAGATTTGAGGCTTTCACGGCGGTGACTATGAAGAAAGCAGTCTTCTGGGCTTTGGCGCCGTGTATATGTGGTGTTAACCGACGTTTCGGAGGAACGTATCGCCCCCATCTTCAGGGTTGAAGAAAAAGTATAGGTAAATCTGCAAGCGACAACACCGTGAGACACGGTAACGCAG
>NW_019739216.1:210440-211429 GCF_002891405.2 Cryptotermes secundus
TAATAATAATAATAACCCAATTAATTCTTATTTATTCGTGTGGCAGCTCAACATCCTAATTAAATTAAATTCAATTTATGTTTATTTACGTACGACTTAACAGCACAGATGCTAATTAAAAGGTTAGCGAGTACATAGAATTACATAAAAATAATTAAAAACAAATACAAAATTTGAGAGTCTACATAACGACAATAGATTAGTAATAATGCTAAGAAAAATTAAAGCAAACGTCAACAGGAGAGAAAAATAAAATAAAACCACATGCGCACAAGTAATATTAAGAGTATCATTAACAAATATTATTAACAATTTTAGGTTCAGTGTCATTGACAGAAACTGTTCCGATTGCAAATATGTCGAGATCTTTACCCACCGCGTTGGCACCACAGGCGCACCAAGCAGAAGGACAGTGTTTATTAGAGGGACAAACACCAAACAATGGGTAGTTCCTAAGATTGCTGGGAGGAACACGAAGCCTAACATTTTCCAAAAGAGAAGCGCAGGATTTAAGACCACGAAAGACCTGAACAAGAAAAAGTGCATCAAGGTGATGTCTCCGTTTATGTAAAGATTGCAGACTTAATTTCTCTGAAGCATAAGTATAATTATATGAAATATGAGGGGAAAAAACGATAAAAACAGACGGACGCAAACTTCTGCTGGATGCGCTCAAGCTTATTGGCATCAGTCGAGGTGATGGAGTTCCAAACTACTGAGGCATATTCCAACTTGGACCTGACTAAAGTAAAATATAGTACATACAGACTCTCCAGGGAGGTAAACCTATTTGTAATGGAGCGAATAAGGCCTAAAAGCTTTATGCATTCAGAAAATATTGTAACGGACGAAGATAGTCGCTGCAAGAAGAATAGCCGAAACAACAGGAGACACCGCAAGCACAGCTACGGGACGGAAAAGGAACGGGGGTGCACCGTTAGGCTATTCGAGCGAATAAGGCCTAAAAGCTTTATGCATTCAGAAAATAT
>NW_019739216.1:213106-250502 GCF_002891405.2 Cryptotermes secundus
CAAACAGGTGGTGTTTCTGACAACACTGACGTTCCTATTTCAGCGTGTTTCGGTGGCTCTGTACAAGGCTGTAAATCTGATAACTTTTGAATCAACTGGTGACTGAAACTGGGAAGACGTGCACATACCCTCTCACTACCCGCCCACCATATTTCTCTTCAGTTTGTTCCTTCTACGTTCAGGTCTGCCAGATGACAATACCTTCAGATTTTACAACTAAAACTTCTATAATACGCATCCCCTCCATTCGTGCTACATGCTCCGTCCATCCAATGTTCCTTGATTTGGTGATCCTACCAATATTTGTCAAGGACTGAATTACGAAGATCCTCATTATGCACATTTCTCCAGATGTCTGTTACTTCTTACCTTTTAGGTCGAAATATTAACCGTAGCATTCTTATCTCAAACACCCTCAGTCTATATTCTTCCCTTAATGTGAGACGCCAAGTTTGACACCCATACAGAACCACACGCAAAATTTCGGGTTTGTGTGTTTTAATCTTTACGTTTTAGTAGGCACATTCGATAATAAATGATTATAAACCGAACGGTGGCAATTACTCCCCAATTCTAATCCGGTCTCAATCCTACAAAATCCTATTTTGATTTGATCCTCTAATTCCTAACTACATTAAATTCGAAACATTCTCAGAGGATTACTTGTTTGTCTGTCTGTCTGTTATATTAGCCGGGATAGCTCAGTCGGTACAGTGACTGGCTACGGGCTGGACGACCGAGGTGTCGCAGTTCGAGTGCCGGTATATTCAAGAATTTTCTCATCTCCACGTCGTCCAGACCGGCTTTGGGGATCACTCAGCCTTCTATCCAATGGATAACGGGGGCTCTTTCCCTACGGGTAAAGCGGCCGGGCCGTGAAGCTGACCACTCACCTTTAAGTAGTTCCGAGGCCAAGAAAATGTGGCTCTATACTGTAACCGTACGTCCCTCGTCAAAATTATATAATTAAGGGTATGAACTATTTATGCCTTGTTTAATACCGTGAGAGACGCTCCATCGGCGAGGTACCATCCCCGGACCGTCTAAGTGTAAATCCGCGATTGTCCTCCTTAGGCTGAGGGTGCCACTATTGTCCCTAATGTCGCCAGTTTACTCCCAGTACCATAAACCCATGAACTGACCGTGTGCGAGACCGGCCAGGAGGGGTCTTGCTTGCCTTGAAGACCTAAAAAACTTTACGGGCTTCTCCAAAATACGAATATAGGTCAGATGCCGGGCTCGACCCGTGGCTTTCTCTTTTTATGTTTCTATTTTTCGTTTCTTTGCCAACTGGGGGACTGGTAAAGAGAGGGCAGTCGGTTATAGTCAGCGGAGGAGGACAGGAGTTGGAATGTAGATAGAGAGGATAGACGGTTGGAGAGGAGTGGTAGCGAGTAGGATGGACGGAGCAGCTAGCCAGTAGAATTGGCGCTTCCAACCTGGGGCACGTAACAGCGGAGGAGACCGGGAGTCTGCGAGCGGAACATCATGGAAACAGCGGAGGAAAGGAAGAAATCTGAAGACAAGAAAATGAAAGATACAGATATGCAAGGTTAGTCAGAGTCATCAATATTATAAACAAGAGATTGAAGTAATGGAAGGGATCAACGATACAGAGAATGGGGGAGAAATGGAGGAAGGAGCTAATTTACGGACCCAGAATAAACAGACGAAATGTATAGAAAAGGCGAAGGACAGTAAGATAGACGGGCAGGCCATATTAACCTATATGAAAAAATTTGAGGACAGAATTATGAAAATGGAAAGTAAATTTGATGACATAATGACGAGAGTGGAAAATAGTATTGAAGAATCCTTGCTCGAAATGGGAAACAGGATAGGAGCGGACGCGCGTGAAGCAGTGGCCTCAGTTACAATGGACATTCATCGTAGAGCGGATCAAGTAATGGAACCTGAGGATACGGTGCGAGGGGATACATCTGAAAATTGTGAGACCCAAATAACACGTCAGTTAAATTCAAGTCATGACGAAGAAAATGTGAAAGAGACGAGCATTCTTGCGACTCAAGCGCACGCAACTAGTGACCAAGGAATTGTAGCGTGCCAAGAAGAACGCACATTGAGCAGTGATAAGAGTACAGACCAGTCAGAAATGAAGTTACCCGATACCGACGAGATGAATTATGCAGGAAGTGGACTTCACGGATGCGATGTGATTTCTTCAATATCGAGATCACAAGTGATCTGTGGAAACTTGGCTGAAGTTCCGACAACGGGCATCGAATCAGGAGCCGTAACAGAAGAGTGTGGGAATCAGTCGTGTGTAGCACAACTTCAGCTGCAGATCGAGGCGGAAGAAATCGAACAGCGACAGACTACTGAATATCGCGACACAGCAACTCCACTTAATCTCTCAGAGCGGCAGAGCAGGACGTGGGTTCGAAACTGGAAGAAGAGGAAGAAGACTCTCAAGGATAAAGGAACCACAGGTACCGTAAAATCAAAGGCTACTTCAATGTCATGCCGAGGTGATTTCACGTCACCTGTTCACCCCATGCATGGACTGTCAGTAGACCATGGACCTGGCAAATTCAGCTTGAGGGCAATCAGTGATAGAAGTCGTTAGTGCTATGTGCTCCTGAGTGGATTTTAATTTGATTGTGTTGTTTCGAAAATACTGGGATATAAATATTGTGGACAGAAATATGGTCGTCGCTAAGTGCGAAAGTGAGCATTTCAAGGTCAGTGTCAGTGCGTGTCAGATTTTCCTGCATATTAACATATTTCATTTATGTGAATTAAGGTTAAGAAAGTTAATTAACTTTACTATTGTTAAAATTGCATTAATTTCTGTGGTACTTATTGTCAGTGGCAAAGCGTTCGAATCGTGTAGCAATGAAGTGAATGATACTGGTTTCTGGTAATATCGACGGCACTATGTAATATTTATAATGAGAGGGCAAACAAGGTTCCAAAGGTTATGAGCTATCAAAGTATGGTGCATCAGAATAAGTTAATTGAATTATAAATGCCTATTGTCACCACTGTTGAAAGTGTGGTAAGTTTTATGAGAAGACTGGACCGCTTGTGTTAGGATGCTGACAGTATGAATCATGCGAATCCTAACAGTGATGATCTTTCAGTTCTGAAGATGTGAGTGATTAAGTTTTTGAAATAAGATAAAAGTAATGTGTTTACCATGTTGTATGAATAGGTATGGCGTTATAGATGGGAAGTGCAAGTGGATCAGAAGGGTGTGTGTTCTGATGTGTGTGCCTTGGACTTCAGTTTTCCTTATGTTTCAGTCACATTTGTGTCACAATTTGAAGTGCTCTCCTGAGTACAATCTTATATTGTGTAATGATTTATGTATGCAGTAAGAGTGACTAACCCTGTAACTGGCTTAGGTGAAGAAAAACCTAACATGTGGTGGCGATAGACGAATGTGAATTTAGAAGTTGTATTGTATGCGTGCCTGGGGTATGAGCTTCTGAGCAAGGGCAACACATCATTGGTTGGCGGCCGTGCCTAATACTGACAGAAAGTGGCAGGATTAATTATCCACATTTGTGGAATAAGATATTTTTATTGATTTCCATTTATGAGTAAACATATTAATGCTTAGAAATTATGTACATTTTGTGTAAGTTGGTCTTATCTTTTGAAGCAATTTCTTGTACAAGAGTAGTTCAGGGTTAGTAATTGTTTGTGTGGTCATTTATGTTACGGTAGACAGCCGATGTCAGGTTTAAGTGGTATGTGTGAAGTTTTGTGAAGAGTGTGAGATTCAAAGTTGAGATAATCTGTCTTGTATGTGGTCAGTCGTGTGTAAGCATGACACTGTAAATTAAACAATATATTCCTCGGTTCGTACGGGAGAATGGCATTAAGCCTCGGTAGCGTCTTTCATCTGTTCGACTCGGACACACCTCGGCTTAATGGGGGGAGTATTGTAACCGTACGTCCCTCGTCAAAATTATATAATTAAGGGTATGAACTATTTATACATTGTTTAATACCGTGAGAGACGCTCCATCGGCGAGGTACCATCCCCGGACCGTCTAAGTGTAAATCCGCGATTGTCCTCCTTAGGCTGAGGGTGCCACTATTGTCCCTAATGTCGCCAGTTTACTCCCAGTACCATAAACCCATGAACTGACCGTGTGCGAGACCGGCCAGGAGGGGTCTTGCTTGCCTTGAAGACCTAAAAAACTTTACGGGCTTCTCCAAAATACGAATATAGGTCAGATGCCGGGCTCGACCCGTGGCTTTCTCTTTTTATGTTTCTATTTTTCGTTTTTTTGCCAACTGGGGGACTGGTAAAGAGAGGGCAGTCGGTTATAGTCAGCGGAGGAGGAGAGTAGTGGGAATGTAGATAGAGAGGAGAGAGGTGTTCAAGAGGAGTTGTAGCTAGTCGGCGGACGGAGCGGCTAGCTAGGAGAATAATGTATATATTCATCATTAATGAAATTTTAAATTAAAACTGCCATCCACGGCGTGTTCTGGAGGTCCCGGATTTATTTACCCCGAAGTGTGTTCCATTCCCATCTCCAAAGCACCCGTATCCCTGAGAGAAAGAACTCAAGCTCGAGCGACAGTCGTGGTAACTGTAAGTCGGCGGTCGGCTGTAATACATACGCTTTTATGGCGTAGTGCTTAATTAGTTGTCCTGTCTTTCACTGTGAAAACAAAACTGGAATATAGGCGTATACTTAGTTTTCTCTGTACTTTTTCTCACGACTAGTGAATGACAAAGCTTCAGCGATTTTGTCTGTAGAAGACCTATTTATGTTTCTACCTAATAAATACTCAAACCATTCATTTCCTATCTCTTATTGATTTATTCGACCTTCCTAATGACACAGTCTAAAGAAAAGTTGGAAAGTCAAAAAGTTGTTTCAAGCCATTTTGAATAAGAGAAGTTTAAGATAAATTTAATTATTTTCATGCGTACCCGGAAACACATCAGACTTTACCGCCGCTTCACCTCCGGGGAAAATGCCCCCGTTACCCATTGGATAGAAGGCTGAGTGAACCCAGAGCAGGTCCAGAACAGAGCACAGAACTTAGTAGGATTAAAGTTTCTCACAGCGGTAGTTGTGAAGAGTCCTAACTCCTGGAATGTAAGGTCGCGCAGTACATTAAAAGTGAACTGACGGTGCTTTGCTTGCTGTCTTTTTGCTTGACTTACTTTTAACCTTGAAATTGAGACTGCACGCTCCTCCGAGAAGTCGGTAGATTTCAAATGACTACACAATGTTACATTCCAGAAGACGTAACTGAGCGGAGAACTTCCTTTCTGACCCTTGTTAAACTTAAAGAGAAGAATTGTGATTAAACTTTGAATTCTGATGACGACAGCGATACATAGCAGCAGTTGCTCTTCCGATTTATCCATATGTTCTCTGCATAGACAAAAGAGCATCGTTCTTCTGCAGCTGCGGAAACTTTTCTTCGTTCCAGACAGAACTGTCAAGTTTGTGGATCGCAGGACGTAAGGTTTTACCTTCTTCTTGGACAATTCCTTTCGAATCTTTAATCAGTTCATAGACTTTCCTATCTTTTAAATTCAACTGCGATCTCAACACCACAGGCATTAGTGCGGGTTCAAGTGCTACTGGCTCAGCAGCATCCTCGTAACATCATTAACCTGACGTATATTAAAACTATTTCTGTAATGTGTGTGAGCAACTCAATATTCCTGGCCGTTAATAAGGTAATTCTAGATCCTAGAACTTCTGAAATTAATTTGTGCCTCCATGTGATTCTCTGTTCTTCTTCTTCTTGTTATTTCTTTCAAGCTCATTGGTTTCTTTTTTCCAGACATTACCTCATTTTCTTCCTGAAGTGTCTTACCAGCGTCACGTCTTACATTGTTCATGGTGTATCCATTTATTCGGCTTGGATTCTGAAACCACTGCAGATTAAACTTCCTCCTCTGAAGTGTTAATTTTCAGCGGTCATCTTGAAAATATGTTTCATGCTGCTTGAACCTTCTACAATTTCTTTGGCCAAAATTTCTTTTCTTTCGAATATTTCTCCAAACCTTATTTATTTACGTAGGTTACTCAACGACGCTGTCCAAGACTACTGATTCCTACGTGGGCATCCATGCTTTGAAAATCTGGATGCCTCTTTGACGTTATAACCTGACGCTGTTATTTCATATCCGAGTAGTTGGGATTCATGAGACGTGACTGTTCACGTTTTGCGATCCGTTACTACGTGCTGGAAGTCTCTCTTTCTCTCTCTTCTATCTGCACATAACGGTTAGCGTCACAGAGAAATCCTGTACCGACTCGACATATCCTTCACAAACTAATTCTCAGAAATGCACCATTATTCAATGTGAAACTACATGCTGCATAGCTGTTCGGTCAATATTTTTTCCTTCTCCTCTTGCTCCCACTTTGAAGGACAGGGCTGATTTCTCAGTTTCATAATCATTTTACAGATTGTAGGACTCCTTGGACGAGTGAACAGCTCGTCCCAAGGCCTCTACCTAAACACAGGACAACACAAACACAAAATAAACGCATACACACACTAAATATCCATGCTCTGTGTGGGATTCGAACCCACGATCCCGGCTTCCGATTGAGCAAAACAGTCCATGCCTTAAAGACCCCTCGGTTACCGTGACCGGCGTTCGGTCAGTATATTGACTGCTTACAGACTAGAGAACAGCGTTTCAGTTCCATAAAGTTACTTGGGCTTCTCGTCAGGGCTCTACTGGTGTAGATTCTGTTGGTATAGTGTAATGTAAATCTTTCTCTAGTAGTGCTAGCACCAGGTGATGAATTCCGCCAGCAGAAGAGATGTCACCTGTTGAAGCTCTAGTTGTCGAAAATAAAGGATGAGGTGTGACGTGGGTCAGCAAAAAGATCTAAGTCTTTCTGGATGCTGAAGAGACGACAAAGTTTACTAGATTCCTCAAAGACACAGTAGGTACAGAAGATACAGATGTGAGGGTCCACGACCCAGATAACAACTCCTAACCGTCGGCGAACAGAGATTCGTTCAGCAACGTGATCAGTAAGTCTGATGTCGTCCCATCGTAAGGTTCTGTACTTATAGTAATAATCTGGGCGTTGGCTCGGCCAAAAGCCTGGGCACATGACAGTGGAATCTGACGCAATCTGGATGATACGAGGCAGATGCTCGTATTAGTGAGATTTCGTTTATACGCCCCAGATCAGGACCAAAGTACAGGCACGTGGAGCGACAGTCATAAGCAGCACGTGTCATGTTTGGGACATTTAAGTGTCTTAACCTTAGAGGATCTAAGGTTATCGATCTCTTGTCTCCTTATTGAGATAAACAGCCTGTCTTACAAAATCTTACTGAAAGTGAATACAATATAACTAAAGTACATTGTTACTTCAGGTTTCAGAAAGTTTACCTATACATGTGGTATCACCCACTCTCTTTACAGGTTAACCTTCTTATTCTAGTTATTACTTCCTAGTTTCACTTTCCATCTTGTTTTACCTTATTGATAAATTTACATTAGTAACATAATCAGTTTCATCTCATTATAGGTGTTACAATAGGTAAATATTTGTAGTCTACATATTACAATAGCGACACGCTCATAATGCTAACCACTGCTCCTGGTCTAGTATTGCGCACATCTCAACCTGCACACTCCCTGTGCACAGGTATTTCAAATACAAAGGCTCACATTACGTTGCTTAGTTGAAGAGACATCATTCACTGGAATGAAGTACACACAGACTACACTCAGCAGCTTAGAGCAATCTCAGAGCTCCAAATTTAACACTGGGTGCGATACGTTTGGGACAGGCTGTACCACAATTACTTCCAAGTGATCAAGGTGCTGGAATGCGACCGCAGGGGTTAATTGCGCAGCTCACACTGCTGTTCCTTTATGTAACAGAGAGCGTTAGAAGTGGGTCCCACTGAGCCAATAACAAGACCCAGAAGAAGTTCAAATCAACCGGTACGCCCACTCGCTCTATAAGCTTCATTAGCGACATTACGCAACTGGAGTGCGAAATTCGGTTTCCTATCCTTTGCAGGTCCTGACTGGTAACGCACTCCTCCGTGCAGTTTAGTAGACTATAAAACTATTTACTAGGTGTTTCAGTTTTTGTTAAATTAACATGAAGACAAAAGAAGGGCGTAAGGCCACAAAAAGACTAGAATATTATTTGTATTCCCAGCATAAAGTCTACCCGAATCATTTCCGAAACAACATTATGCAACAGCCTGTAGCGGTAGCGAAATGCAGACACTCCACTTACTGCAATAAATAAAGAACATTGTTCTACGATAAGATGTTGATGGCCAGCTGCTTAGACATGAAAAGAACCTTTCATTCGGAGCCCTCAGATGTCAGCCAATAAACATAACAGATGGCTAAGTCTTCCTGCCGCCTGACAAGGTGCTTACCCACGCTGCACGTCGTTGGTTTCTCTACCTACACAGAAGTGAAGTTTCAGGAGCGTAATTCGCACAGTTGGCAACGGGAACAGAAATGTTCTCAAACTGAAACCTCTGTTGAAATAAACATTCTGGAAGGAACTTATAATGCCTTCATTTCTTGCATTGTTAATGAAGGTATGTATAGACACAGCCTAGTATGATTTCGAATTCAGGAAAGATTACTTAACTTTTGGATTTCGGTGGTCACTATACGCACCACCTTCTTTACCCCACTAAAAGTCTTCTTTCTGCCCATACAGTGTACTTTTGTGTTTCGTAGGAGTCTCACAATAAACAACGATTCTTTCCCTAAGCAGCATTAATTGACTGGTCTTTGTATAGGAGATGTAATGTGTTTCCTGTGAGGTGCGAACTAAAATGTTATGCATTATTTACAAGCGATTCGGTCTCCAAACTGTTAATAGGGTCGGGAGAGAACTGAATCCTGTAAAGTCTCATAATTTGTACTCGTCATCTACACTGCTGATTGATAAATGAGATGTATAAGACGGGCAGGACATGTAGCGAGAAGAGGAGACTCTCGAGAAATGCATACATAAAATCATGGACTGGAACAAAAGTGAGAGGCCGCGATGGGGATTTTGATTTCGGCGGTAAGATAGTAACAGAATTGCAGCTGAAAACACAGAGCTGGAGTATAGGAGTCAGCAGCTGTTCACGACACGACTTCAGGCGGGACTGTATGAATACGTTGATGACGACCTGGACTGCTAAAGTCGGGATTTTCTTGACCAGTTCAGTAGTTATTAACTTTCAGAGACACCTTGTACCGAGGATTTGCAGCAGCATTCGTATCTCCAGACGATCAAGGCGTGTTTGGTAGAAAGTTGACTATGCAGTTTCGTGCCGTGTTGCCTCAGTTGGAGACATCTCGATGGTTGACCGGTAGGCCTGTCGGTGTTAGACAGAAATATAAATGTCACGTGTGCACAGACGCATTATCTGTGACTGAAACAATGTTTTAGGCAAGTGGATCGTGATTTGCCGAGACGGTCATGTTTATTCTTTTTATTAGCTCACTTTCCGTATTTCTAAAATACGATCTCCATGCTGTCTGCGTGTCTACGTGTCCTCCCCCCTCCAATCAACTTTTGAATGGCTGACCCAATCTTAATGAAAACTGGTATGTATATCATGGAACCCGATCCCATCTCAACGGCGTACTTCATAAATCCTCCCATCAGTCTGTGTGTCTGTATGTGTATTCCCCTATCGTTGCCAGGCAACGGATCGATAAATACATTAACGCTGCAACGAAGACACATGCAACAAAAGAAGAATTGTTCGACTCGTCTTCTACACGTTCCATGTCTTATCACGGAAATTAGGAGATTAGTTCTTCCCAGAACTTCCTCTCCATTATATATTATAATGAGGGCTATAAACTACATCGCTTTCACGGAACATATTTCGGAAAGACGGTGGTTTCCGTCTCTACTCCCAATCCCACTGATAAAGAATTTACGTCGTTTCAACTATAATAATTTTTTAAGCCAAGTACTTCAATCAAATAACTTGTGTTTGTTATCGGCTGGTTAAAGGTAAAGGCAAGGAAAGTTGTCCCTAGGTTCAATTAACAATCCCACTACTAGAATGGGAAGGGGGTGGGGGGGAAATCAACTGTAAATATCTGCACCAGGCGGAAGTAAGTGATGGCTGTAAACAGGAGGCTAGGTGGACTCCAGTGCTGGTTTCTGCGGGACGACGAAGAGATAGATCTCTGCGTCTACCGGGAATCGAATCCGGCCACTCAAATCGTAGCAGAGTCAAATTATGTATTATCAAAAATTAATTATTTCACAAACCACATCCCCGTTTAAATTGCACAGCTATACTGACTTAGCTCCCCCGTTGTCGGTTGCTTAGTCTACAATTACAGAATGATTCATTGCGTTTGGGTTCGTAAGGAAAATGGGTGTTCACAAAATATTTTCACTATCCCATAAAGTGACGTTTTCGGTTTTATTTAGGAACAAATATTAGGGCAGCTCAAACTTGCTGACGTTCGTGGAAGAAGATGTAACATTTGAGAAAGCCGAGTGAGAGCAGTCGTGGTGCTGGTGGCCGTTGTACCATCATCCGTACTGAAGCTCGCAAAATGATACTCAGTGAGCACATATTGTTTCAATGTGCGCTGGAAGAATGGTGGAAGCAAGAGCGCTCGGTTGCCGAAGTGACAAAGAAACGGAGACACTGGTGAACTAACCCCACGGAGCTGAGCCTCTCGAGAAACCGCCAGTTGCGAGACTACTCGAGAAAGTTCCAATAATTTATGGAACCCGAAGCTGCAGTACCGTGTTCACAAGAGACTTCAACTGGTCCCTATCTACAGCCAGATTAATCTAGTCCAAGATCCATTTTAACGTTATCCTTCCCTCTACGTCTGGGTCTTCCTAATGGTCTCTTTCCTTCTGGGTTTCCAACCAATATCCTATATGCACTCCTCCCCATTCGTGCTGCATGCCCGGTCATCTCGTCCTCCTTGACTTGATTATTCTAATTACACTTGGAGAAGAGTACAAGTTATGAAGCTCCTCATTGTGCAGTTTTCTCCCGTCTCCTGTCAGTTCATCCCTCTTCAGTCCAGATATTCTCCTCAGCACCCTCTTCTCAAACACCCCCGGTCTACGTTTCTCCCTTAATGACACATGTGAACGAAGAGATTAATAGAGATATGTAATATGTGAGGGCCTCCTGCTGGGCGTGTGCAGGAATCTACAAGAAGCATCCTCACGTGACTCAGCATTAGAGCAAATAATTAGCAATCTGAAGGTAGTGACCTTTTAAAGAGTTGCGTTCACATTGCTAATACACGTATGTACGAGTACTTCCAGCGCGGTGGTGCTTACGAAACTGCTGAGATTTGCCAATGATTTTCGTCAAATATGATTAGAAATGAATTCAAGTACAGTAAAACCTGCCTTAAACGGACCCTTTATTAAATGGAAATCTGTCTTAAACAGAAATATTTTCAGGTCCCTTGACTTTGGGGCTGAAAAAGATGTTAAATGACCTGGATTAAACGGAAACTGTCTAACGAGGACAGCGGAAATCAAAATAAGCCTTTATACGGAAAATTTACAGTCTTCCGGAATGCATCGTTTAGAATAATTTTAGGCATCCTATACATTCTACAGATTTTTTTCCCCCTAACTCTTTAAAATAAGCTTCTAACGGTACTGCACTACCTGCAGTGAGATTCAGCAGAATTGTTTTCCTCTTCTGCAAATTGTATTCAGAAAGGGCTCTAGGCCTACAGTTTTACTTTACTCTAGCGTTGTCATCATGGCTACAAAGACAGGAGTTGTGCTTGATCTTAACACAAGATTAAAAGTGATTCATGCGAGTGAGCGAGATAAATTGTCTGTTAAGCAGATCATGAAGATGTTTAACGTCGGTAAAACTCAAGTGTATGAGATTCTAAAGAAGAAAACGGAAATCTTGAAGCGGTGGGAAACTTGTGCTAACAGAAAAATAAAAAGAGAACTTAAGAAAACTGCAAACGAAGACGTTAATGAAATAGGGTGGGAGTGGTTTGTCGGTGTGAGGGCGAAAAATCACCGGTTGTCGGGACCTATGGTACAGGAATATGCTAAAAAGTCGCTGAAAAACTGGGGAAGACTGAATTCAAAGCATCTAACGGGTGGTTGGAGAGTTTTCGCAAAAGACATCGGATAGTTTTTAATGAACTTTGTGGTGAATCAAGTGATGTAAATAGTGAGACCATTGAAGAAGGGAAGCTAAATTGCCATCCATAATTGAGGGATATGAACCTGAAAACATAGCGAACGGTGATGAGACTGGACTGTTCTTCCGCGCGCTTCCAAATAAATCGCTATGTCTGAAAGGTGAAAAATGTCTGGGAGGAAAACTGTGCAAAGAAAGATTGACTGTTTTTCTATGTGGTTTTATGTCAGGTGAAATGGAGAAAACCTTAGTGATTGGCAAGACAGCAAAGCCACGATGCTTCCCAAACATGGACATACAGAAACTTCCCGTTGAGTGGAGATCCAACAAAAAGGCATGAATGACGTCACAGATCATGGAGGAATGGTTAACGGCCTTCAATGGTAGAATGAAAATGCAAAACCGGCATGTTTTGTTGTTCTTGGATAACGCAACATGCCACCCCCATATCGAACTTTCTAATGTGCGACTTGCTTGGTTCCCTCCAAACACCACTAGTGTTTCTCAACCAATGGAAAAGAATTTCGAAAAAAATGTTTCGAAAAAGCAGGATTTTCTACGGTAGAAGTTATTCCTAGTGTAGAAAATGGGAATGACCAGAAGGACTTACAACATTGTATGAATGAAACTGCTTTCAGTAACTGCAATGCTGAGGACTACATCAACATAGACAAAGATGTGCAAACAGAACCAGACACAATGGATATCGATGTATTAGTTGAGAATTTTAGAGAAACTCGAAAAGGAATAGAGGAGGAGGAGGAAAATGACATTATGATAGAAGAAGGAAAGTGTAGAGTGAAGATTTATTAGGATGCTGCCAACAGTTTAAAGGTACTGCAGGAGTTTGCCGTGTAACGGAATGATTCAGACATGCTTACTCTAATTTCTTAAGCTAAAGTGTTTGTGGAAAGTCAGGCAGCCAAGTGAGTAAACTGCGTGCAAAAAACTCTGCCGGAGTTCTGGTAAAATTATAAAAAGTGAGTACTGCAATTTTTTCCTGTTCAGTGTAATGTTTGCATGTGTTCAATGATTATGGTGTGAATAAATTAATGAGCATGTTGTTTTGTTTTGTCTCAAATACGTTTATGTCCTGGTTTAGTTATTATAGTATACCTTGATTAAACGGAAACCTGGCTTCAGCGGAAATTTTTTCTGGTCCCTTGAGATTCCGTTTAAGACAGGTTTTACTGCATAATTTCCAGGCCCTAAAAAACACTGCTCACATAACCAGCGGGAATTTTATCCTGTTTCCTGATTACATACATAAGCTAAGGAATTCTTTAAAATCATGTTCCTAAAGAAGAATTGGATGAAGCAAGACTAAAGACCCACACTGTGAGCCAGTTCACGTCGGATTCCACCTCAATTTACTGCTTCAGCAAACGTCCCCAACATGTGCTGTTCTCTTGTGTTCAAAGTATGAAACAGAAAACAGCGGAAAGAGATATCGCGCCTACAATTATGGTGGTTAGTTTATAGGCCGCTTAGTAACAGAAGCACTTCACCATGATTTACGTGGTAGAAACGCATCACGAAAGGAAACAGACTCATTTTAAATTTAATTATCCCTAAAACCAGTGTTAAAAAGGGGGTTAAATTTCTAAACGATTTGCTCTTAATCTACCTACCTACCTACCTACTTACTCCTTGGACGTGGTACCAGACTCTACCTGCACACAGGACAGCACAAACGCAGAATAAACGGAAACAGACATCCACGCCTCTAGTAGGATTTAAACCCACGATACCAGCGGTCCAGCGAGCGAAGACAGTTGATGCCTTAGACCGCGCAGCAGCTGTGATCGGCCGAAAGGGTGACTACTTAAACGAATGAAAGAAATTATAGAAACAAAATATTAAATTAAGGAAACCGAAAAGTGTGCTCCACAGAAAAATGCTGCACATAACAGTATAAATTCCTGCCTCGTTACCTGGATGCAATTTGCAAGTTACTTAGGCCTAGGTTCCAGTATTACCGTGCACAAGGAGGCCTACGTTCGTGTCTGAAAAGAAAAATATTTCCGACCCCTCTAAAAGTCCTCAGAAAATACGAGAAAGAAAAATATGTATGCCTGTACACATGTTATATGTAATGTCATTTTTGCAATACTAGACCTGTGTTTGCAATAAATGAGCATTAAACTTAATATGCGAAATGAAATTTTACGGAACGCTTTCGGAATATGTGTGCAGTGAGAACTGTACTTCTTTGCCTCCTATGTATCCCGCAAACGCCCGTGACAGTCATCTCTTTCGAACACGCTCCCACACCTGTGGGCGTCTAATGAGAGTCATGTCTCATTAATTTCCCGAGAACTTTATTTCCATCCTGTGGGAGCAGACGTATCAAATTAACAGCCATATCGATGGCCTTTTCCTCATTTTCCCTGGCTGGGAACTATTTGTGTAGCTAAACTTCATTCACAGTCGAATAAACATAAGAGTGAAGCGTGGAACAGGACACGATGATGATTGAATTCAGGTACTGGGTGTTGGTAACGTCGATAGAATGATACACTTCCTATAAGTCTCCAACCAAAGGTACCTGGTTCGAAACTTAGCAGGCATCTCTTCGTGGACATCTCCAGCAACTTCTTCACACAAAACCGCGATCCACAAAGCAGACAACTTGTATTTTTTAGGTATCAAGTTCGAATCTCTGACTGGTTAATGGCTATTTTGGCAAGATTTTCGTTTTCACGTGTTTTTCCTCATTCCAATTAGACGAAAGCGGGTCGGCGACTCAAAGTAAGTCGTTACTGCCTCCTTCAGAAATTAATCCAGCACTGACCACTCATTATCTTCACATGTTACTCGGCAGTAAATTACTCATGCAGCTAATTAAAACAGCGTTTTCAAACAATGAGGTGTCAGGCAGAACTGCGAGCTTGTTCTGCGCAGTGCCACCTCAGAGGTGAAGACTGGCTCACCACACACAGTTCATCAGATGCGGCGCGAAGAACTCATTCAAACGCTTTTATCTCATGGACCAAATGCGTGTACATTCGTCAAAAATGACATAATCAAATAGCGCAATAAGCGCATTCAAGAAACTTTGTAATCCATACGTGAGCATCCATTTTGGATTTTCTGGGAATGAATATAAAAATAAAAACGTGATTTGGGAGGAAATTAAGAGGAGACTGAATTCGGGTAATGCTTGCTAACATTCAGTCCAGAACCTTTTGTCTTATCGTCTGCTATCCAAAAACATAAAAAATCAGAATATACAAAACTATAATTTTGCCAGTGGTTCTGTATTGGTGTGAAACTTGGTCTCTGACATTAAGGGAGGAAGATAGACTGAGGGTGTTTGAGAACAGGGTGTTGAGGAGAATATTTGGACTGAAGAGAGACGAAGTGATAGGAGGTTGGAGAAAACTGCATAATGAGGAGCTTCATAACTTGTACTCTTCTCCAAGTATAATCAGAATGATCAAGTCAAGGAGGATGAGGTGGCCAGGGCATGTAGCACGAATGGGGGAGATGAATGCGTATAGGATATTGCTGGGAAAGCGAGAAGGAAGGAGAACACTAGGAAAACCAAGACGCAGGTGGGTGGATAATATTAAAATGTATCTTAGAGATGAAGGATGGCATGTTATGGATTCGATGGATCTGGCTGGGAAAGCGAGAAAGAAAGAGAACACTAGGAAAACGAAGACGCAGGTGGGTGGATAATAATAAAATGGATCTTAGAGAGGGAGGTTGGGATGTTATGGATTGGATGGATCTGGCTAGGGATAGGGACCTGTGGAGGGCTCTTGTGAACACGGTAATGAACCTTCGGGCTCCATAAAATGCCGGGAAGTTCTTGAGTAGTTGCACAATTGGTGGCTTCTCAAAGAAGGGCTCAGCTCCATGAGTGAGAACATTTCCTGTTCCGTTACACAGAAATGCCAACATCCGAGCTTGTGACAAGTCGACGGCATTCGGGAAATCTGACGAGGAGTGGGACTGGACAAGGTTCTTGTGTTGATTCAAGTACGAGTATGGTCTCAATCATCCAGCCCTCGACCCGAAACCCACGTACCATTTAATTTTCTCTTTCTGGTCTTCTCTCGTGATCTCCAGACCTAATCAGCCCATTAGGCTTCTGCACACGTACATTGTACGAAGTGACCCTGGCGCAAAAACTGCTCCGCAGCTCATCCCCCCAGTTCTCGTCCTTCCTTTGTTATCTGTTCTAAAATCGTGAAATCGTCGAATCTTCCCAGGGAACAATCCTGAAATGATTATAATAGCAATCCCCGTATACGAGTATGTGCCTATTTTTATATATGTACCTTCCTCATGTTCAAGCATTCTTCTTGCTACTTTGCAACTAACCACCCACATTCTTCTTCCTTTAGGTTGCGAGAAAAACAAACTCCTTGGCCTTTAGTCCGCAAGCGAACTATACCGACAGAGTGACCGCCACTTATCGGCGAAGTCAGTGCCAACTTTTGCAGATAGAGGGTGTCGTGTTGTCAGCGCAAAGGATTCCCACGGCCGTTAATCTCGCTTTTCTAGACCGGTTAGGATGTGATACAAATTTCGAATTCACCATACTTTCAAACACATCGTGTTTTTATTAATTGTAACCTTTATATACTGGTCTGCATATGTGTCTGCAGTCACATATCCGTAATATTTCACTACTGACGCCTTCCATTTGTAACCACCAGAGTCTGTCAAGAGTGCGTTACAGCAATGAAGTTTAGCGCGGGAGCTCAAAAGCTCGGACTCCAAGGCCTTGCCATCAGAACTATAACGAAAACAATTTAGTTTCCCTGCACATTATCCACTCAGAAAGGGCCAAAGTAGGCACGTCTTCTCTGTCATTAACGTGACTAGATACAGTCAAGTTCCAGTTGCCAATAGTACCACTGATACAATTATTTTCAACACTACTCTCGCCAGATCGTGGGCAGGGCGTGTAGCTCGAATGAGGAAGAAAAGGAATGCATACAGGATATTGGTGGGAAAGCCAGATGGAAAGAGACCACTGGGAAGCCCAAGACGTGGATGGGCGGACATTTATTAAAATGGATCTTAGAGAGATAGGATGGAATGGTATCGTTTGGATTGATCTGGCTCAGGATAGGGACCAGTGGAGGGCTCTTGTGAACACGGTACTGAACCTTCTGCTTCCATAAAATGCTGGAAAATTCTTGAGTAGCGGCAGAATTGGCGGCTCCTCAAGAAGAGCTCAGCTCCATGAGTAAGTAGGTACTCTCTCCAGATCGACTGTGGGGACAACCAAACCTCATGCTGTTTTCCTTACGTACAGTCAATCGGATTGTGAACTTGAATGTTCCCTGGATCTACTGTAGACAGTTTACAGAGAGCAGCTTCCATGGGATATTCATAGGCATACGAAATTGATGCCCTCACTGCTTGTGGTCTGTCCAAAGGACACAGGCGCCACAGCAAGCAGTCTGTTACCTCAAAGCCTCAGAGAAGCTTCAGTCCTCTGAACAAGGAGAAGTGTTTAGGGCTTGCAGAGAGAATCGATTTAGTCTTATTGAAGCGGCCACCTGTCACAAAGGACGGGTGGAAACTACTATAAGTTTTGCTACACATTGGTTCTGATGGGTCGTTTGCTGCATCAACAGATGGAGATAATTAACATTGAACAGAATCAAGTCCTGTTCATTAGCTACATCAAAAATTATTTAAACTATAATTTACAGATGATGATGATGACTCCGTTTTACATTATACAGCCCTGACTAAATTCTGTAATATGAGTCGATTTTCAGAAACTTGGTAGCTTTGATTCTGCTTCATTTAAATTACGGGTTACACAGCATAATCTAGATCACTAATGACGTAAATTAAATTCGTATGGGAAGTGTAATGCACAACTCCATTTTCAAATTCAATCCACGGATGCAGAGTAGTTTTGGAAATGACACGTGTGGCCGGACAGACATAATCTTTCGGCTATGCTGTTAATGCACTTTCCACTGGCAGAAGAGAAATTAAACTGGACATTTTCTGTGTTCCACGAAATTTGACCATGGAGATGTCACTGTTCTCCTCACTCGCGTTCAAAGCTGACTTCTTGAGTGAAGATCTAATGAGGATCGAGCTTCTGATACCTACGGAACACTCGGGATTACTGAGGTCTGTTCCTGTCCTCAGCTGAAGGGGTGGGATGCATCGTATTTGGTTTGTATTCACTGTGGTAGGATGTCCTTATTGTTGTGTTTTGTGTATTGTGTTTTGTTTGAACGTGTTGTCACTTAGTGTAATGTGTGTTACTTGTCTGTTGTGTCCTATTGTGTACTACTGCCACCGGGCTAAAACCCAATTGCAGTATAATAAATAATATATATATATACTCTGTTGGGTCCGTTCGCTGTGTCACTGAACTGCAGTGTTTGTCAGCAGGGGGATAACAGGAAAATGCACGAAGCGTGCCACACCCGAAACTGAGATGCAAAGGAAATGCAATAAAACCGAATCCATGAACACCAATGCACAGGATTAATTTGAAGATTCAGGTACCGTAAAAACGGGACAAAGCAGTCGGTAGCGACTGGCTACGGGCTGGACGACAGAGAGTTTGGGGTTCGATTCCCGGTAGGGTAAAAATTCTTCTCCACGTCGTCTCGACCGGCGCTGGGGCCCACCCAGTCTCTTATCCAATGCTTTCTCCAGGAGGGTAAAGCGGCCGGAGCCTGAAGCTGACAACTTATCTCCAACTAGTGCCGAAGTAAAGAAAATGAGGATCTATACATCCATTTCCCCATATGCCTTCATGGTGCAGTGCTTGATTACTTAAGCAGAGGGAAAGCTTTAAAAACGTGTTCAGAGCTCTTTAAAATCTACGAGGAGGCTGGTCAGGCACTCGCAAAGTTATAAAACTAAATGGTTACTGACTGCAGGGAAGCCGAAACATTCGCAAGAAGCCTGCGTCGTCATCCTCATGCACCCAATTTCAAAGTCTTTGTGCTGTACCCGATCTTCAACATGGGAATATGGCTCAGAAAGGATTTGCTACGAAATACTGAAATAACATTGGCCATGGGTCATGTATCTGAACTGTGAAACGTATCTCTTCTTGAAGGGAAGCCACACATCCACGTGCACAAGGTTTCCCCTTTCTGAAGGAGGGGCACGACATTTCGTAAAGCTGCATAAACGTCGCCTGTAGAGTGTCTGCAGTTCAAATGCTGCCAACCGAGCGGCAACGCATTCAACTCTTATATCACAGACACTCGGTTCAAATCCCGGCGAGTAACAGTTTACAGTGATGGTTTGTAATAATTTTATTAGCTCCCTTCAGATGACTGTTGGGATAGTATCCAAAATGGTTCACGACCGCATTCCTCCATAGGCGTATCCCCTTTACCTATCGCTTGTAACCAGCCTATCGTAACTCGTGTAGCTGACGTAGCGTCAATTTGCTCAGATTTCGTCAGTTCGTTCAAGCTCCTTGTGACGTTTCTGCCATACCGGCTTGTTACGGCTGGAGGACCATCCATTATCGGCTGTCTGCCTTTGGTTATTCAACACATTATAGCAGCTCTCACTCACTCATGGAGCTGAGCCCTTCTTGTGCAGCTACTCAAGGAGTTCCCAGCATTTTATGGAACCCGAAGTTCATTACCGAGCTCACAAGAGCCCTCCACCAGTCCCCATCCTGAGCCAGATCAATACAATCCATACCACCTCACCCTGTCTCTCTAAGACCCACTTTTAATATTGTTCACCCAGCCATGTCTTGGTATTCCTAGTCGTCTCTTTCCTTCTGGCTTTCCCACCAATATCCTAAACGAATTCCTCTCCTCCTCCATTCGTGCTAAATGCCCTAACAATCTCATCCTCCTTGACTTAGTCATTCTAATTATACTTGGAGAAGCGGATACATTACATAATCGCGGGCCTTCGTACAGAACAGAGAAAGGCGACAAGAAATTGCTATGCTGTTTTTTATTGCTAATGGGGTGGGACTAAGTACCAGCCCCAGATTATAGGTGAGGGTGATTGTGGAGCAATTGGTGCAATGAAGATTGGCAGGGGAAACCGAAGTACTCGGAGAAAACCTGCCCCAGCGCCACTTTGTCCACCCCAAATCCCACTCGCCCACACCCAGGATCGAACCCGGACTGCCGCGGTGGGAAGCTAGGGACTAACCGCTTGAGCTATGGCGCAGCCCTTAATGTGGTGACTTCATAGGAGTGAATTTGCTCAGCTGAACAGCCTAACAGAAGGGGCTGGTTAGACCACCTGCGAAGAGAAGACAGAACTAGCTCTCCAGTATGAGTCCCGTGCACAGCGGGATGCTGGAAGACCTAGGAAATGTGGAAAGTTCAAGAACAACTTGAGCTTTGAAGGAACAGATCTTTTTACCTACCGCTTGTTCATGTTCATCGAAGAAGTTGTTCAGCTGTGCGGAGACTATGACGTCATGATATTACCATGATCTCATTTCCTCTGAAATGCCCGCTTATTCATTCCTTCCAGCACACGAAGTCACGAGACAAACCCAACAAAATTCTAATAATGCATTCCAGCGGATATTTTAAGTATAAGCGCATTTCCTAAATACGTCATTTGTGACTGTGCTTATCACAAAGGCCTTGATAGCCATGTCTTTCAGATAGGCATCTGCTGCGAATGTAATCACACTACAATCACACAAAACTGCAGAAAGTTAATCACGCTACAGTTACACTGCGCTATCGGAAATTACTGTCCTTCCGTTTCATTAAACAATCGCCAAACCCCTTCCGTGGGCCCTTTAACTGATACCGGGTCAGTCCCTTGGGCGCTGGTTGGGGGATCCAATCAGAAATTACAGGGTGGTTCGAATATAGTGAATGGGGCGTTGGACCAACAGGGAGCCCAGCTCTACGACACAATCCCCCCCTAAGTATTACATATTGTGGCATATAGACCCGTTGCAGGACAACGACCGCGAGATAAAAGCAAAACAGTCGTTACTGAGTAACGGCTTCGCAAATAAACACATTCCCACTGCAATAATGGAACTACAACAATGAGCAACGGTGTTTCTTATGTGGTTTGTGCCGAAGTGTTAGAAGCGAGACAAGCTGAGAGTTGCAGTTAGTCAGTGAAGTGGAGTGAGTTGGATGAGTGAGTTATAGGACTGCTGAAGTTCAGTCGTTGTGAGCTGCTGCTGTGAGAAGCTGTTAGCTGATGACGAGGATAGTTCGGGAACCCCTAGGAAGGGGAACGTGCGGCGTTTGAAGCCGCCACCAAGTAACGGTTAATGAAGACGTCAGTGAGGACAGTAGGTGTCTGTAATAGTGAATTCTGAAGTGTAGTCCAATAAATCCGATTACCGGTCCAAACCCCGTCTACAGTCACACTCAATATGGAGAAAACAAAGGCGAAAAATGTATCGGCATAGGATGCATAGAAGGAAAACCCCTTCAGTGGAGGAATATTATACGTGATGGATGAGATGCCAAAATGCAGCAGAGATAGCATGTCAGTTCGCACGACGCCGGCAAAGTCTTCAGAGGACATTCTACTGCTCGCCAGCCTCATGCAATAGAACCAGCTCTATCTATCTAGGGCTCTACAGCCCTTGTGGACCTAAGCCGCATCCTCAGTTTCTTAATCTATACACAGTCGGTAAGACACCTTGGATGGGGGATCAGCCTGTAGCAAGGCCGCTACCTATACATAGAACAGCACAAACACAGAATAAACGTACATAGACATCCATGCCTTGAGTGGGATTCGAACCCACGATTTCAGTGTTCGGGCGGGTAAAGACTGTTCATGCCTTAGACCACGTGATCACCGTGAGCGGCAATAAAGGTAGATGCAGTTTTAAAACAGACCGGAAGGGGCTAGTTCCTAGTCCATGGACTGAAGAAGGAAAAGAAGAAGACTTATTATATCGAATATATTTTGGATGGAAGTCACAGAACTTAATAAAAAATTGTGCTTTATATTGCATACCAATCATTTTCACGACAAGCAGCTTTTGGAAAAAGTAATGAAATTCATTTCGTGCTTCATGTAAAATAGGCAGACTATTGTAGTGATACATATCACAATTAACTTTAGTGTATACACAATAAATTACAAACTGAAATATTCCGAGTAATATCAGAGATAACAAATTCCATAGAAGACACTGCATTTCCATTAGATACACGCTATGTCCAAAGAACATATATAGGCACATTATCTAACTCAAATGTAAGTTTTAGTATTCGCATTTCTTCTGTATCAGATAAGGGCTTAAACTGCCATGATTCGATCTTATGGAATTAGGCAATTTTCAGGTGGTGGTAACTGATTAATCGCTGCAATGTGGATTTACGGTTTTTCCTATATTTTAATCGCAGGTGTTGCTGCTATAAGTACTGTGAGAATCTTAAATCCACAGCGGTAACTGTTCACTCTGTAAGTTTTAACGAAAGTGTAACTATGCAAGACAGTAAGTTTAATTTCCGCTGCCAAATTCATTGAAATTCAGAAGAGCCAGGAGTGTAAATCTCTTAAGAAAACGAAACTCTTTGCAACTTCTTCCCTTCTAGATTCAATTTGTTGCCTGGCGACGTACTTAAAATGTGACGTCACATTATCGAAGCCTCTGATTTAGAAACTCTAACAGCTCTAAAACAGTGACGGAGCCCCAACAATTCATTCTGCACGTGTGTTCTGACCCAAAGACTCTTTGAGGAGTTGTCCTCGGTCTTCTTCACCCCCTCAGTAGTAACTGCTGGGGTAGCGCCTTGAAACAGGTCACGACACTTTCGCTGTGTTTCCAGGTCTGCCTCTGCATAGTACTCTTGCACTTGTCGTTGCGTAGCCTGAGTGGGCCCAGTTGCGAAACCGAGGAAGCGAATATATTAGTATTACTAACTCAACATTCAACGAACCCTGCTCCTTTTATGGAACACAAACACCATTTTCGTGTTCATAAGAGTGAGCAAATGGTGTCTACCTTGTACTGGATGATTCAAGTCCATACTCCCCCATTCTATTCTTTTCAAATAAATTTTAACATTGTCTTCCCAACAGTTATTAATTAGTCTTTCAGCTCATCTCCGCTTTCACAATGCCGGAGGTAGTTTAATTACCGGTAGGGTCACTCATGCCAGAAAGGTCAAAGGGTAGAGTCCAGACTAAGAGAAATACCCTGGTCCTCCAGGTTGGGGGTTGGGCATGAGGCTCACAACCTCATCCTGTAAAAAGAATTTTGTTCAGAAACCTAACAACCAGCGTCGGGTCATCATGCGTGGGTCCATTCCTATGGCAGCACGCACTGGTTGTGGAGACTGGTTGCAGAGGAGACCAAGGCTCACCCAGGGCTGTAGCGCCGAGTGGTAGGTAGGTACTTAATTATAATACTTATGTAACTTGAGGCAAATTCTGTTATACAAGGTGTTTCACGACTTTAGGGAATAACTGTAGGAGGTGATTTCCTAGGTCTTTGTGATCAAAACAGTTCATATAAACACGTGTCCGATTTTGGACGGTTACGGAGTTATGACCGTTTTTTCATTCCCGTACACGCCCTCGTATGAACCGCGTCTGTCAGCTGACAGGTCGCTATTTTTAGCCAGCTACAGACAGAGCGTTCTCGTTATCTCGACACTTGAGAGCTATCTAAGGCGTGGTGGGTTGGTATGTCCGGCGTGGTTCACAACCGAGCGGCAGCCTGTGTTGCGGCTGGCGGTGGCATTTTCGAAAATCAGCTTTAAGCATCAATCAATTCAAATTATAGGTAATTTCACGAAGTTAACTTTACATTCATACTTTAAATGTATAATGTATTATGCTGGTTTATAATTTTGTTCCGTTTATTGTCAGTAATCGTTACCTTCTATTCTGAGTTTAAAGCGGTCAGAACTCCGTAACCGTCCAAAATCGGACACATGCTTAGATGAACTTTCTTGATCACAAAGACCTAGGAATTCACCTCTTGCAGTTATGCCCTAAAGTCGTGAAACACCCTGTATAGTAGGACACGTTGCACTAGTATGGATCCATGTTAGTAATATGACTAAATATATTCTTGTACTAAGTGTCTGATGATGTTCCTGTGTGTAAAAGAAATATTTCCTGTGTGTAAAAGAAATATAAGTTTTAATTATAGAACATTAAATTGCGTATATATTTTTGTTTTGGTGACGGTTTAGCCTAACTATATATGTCTGGAATACACAACAGGATGCACACTACGGAGATAGTGCAGAGCAATATTTCACTGCTAAATTCTAAGCAACGTTGCAGAAGCATACAGCAAGAAGGCAACGTGCGCGCTCTGTGGCAGTGATCACAACTGTCATGCGAACATCAATACTCCTTAATTTAATTATGAGAAAATTGTTGGTAATCTCTAATCCGGCGGTACCCTCACTCACCGTCACTCATGGTGTTGAGCCCTGCTTGAGAAGCCGCCAGTTGTGCAGCTACTCAAGAGTGTTCCCAGCGTTTTATGGAACCCAAAGGCTTATTACCGTGTTCACAAGAGCCTTCAACCCGTCCCTATCCTGAGCCAGACCGCTCTAATACGTACCATCCCATTCCATCTCTCTAAGATCCATTTTAATATTGTCCACCCACCTACGTCTAGGTCTTCCTAGTGGTCTCTTTCCTTCTGGCTTTCTCACCAACATACCTTATAATCTCCATTCGTGCTACATGCCCCGCCCATTTCATCCTCTTTGACCTGATCATTCTAATTATACTTGGTGAAGAGAACAAGTGGTGAGGTTCCTCATTATGCAGTTTCTCTAGTCTCCCGTAATTCCATGATTTATGAAACCTGAACAATTAAAAATACTGTGACATGTTGCGCAAAGGAGAAACCCCCCCACCAGCAGTGACGTGGCGGGTGAGTCAGCGCTTCCCTCCCCCTCCACCGCACGGTAACGTAACGGTGACGCAACAGGATAACGTGGCAATGATTCCTACTGTGACGTGGCACGCAACAGGCACCACTGCGGATATATAAGGGAACTGCACAGCAGCTACCAGTCAGTTGTACTGTGACCGCCGCCGAGTTGTAATGTGACAGTCAGCCAGTCAGTGCGTTACCAACGAGTTCTCAGTTCGCAAGTTACGAGCTACAGACGCGGGTGCGATAACCAGTGATAACCAGTTATATCTGGAGTGTGTAATTCAGGGAGACTTGCATAGCTCCCGCGTTATTAATACGTGAAGACTCTTGAAGATAGTGTTAAGAGATTTTGTTGTAGGGTTTGTAAAGTGTGGAAACCCGTAATATTGTGATAATTAATTGTAGCCGTTATTTCTAGATTGTTAAATAAACCAATTAACCATCTTTACGGCGTCTTCTGTAACGAAACACGTTACAATACGATGATTTATGCCGTACATTAGACTGCAATTATTATGCAACATTCTAATTAAATTCAGTTAATTAATTTATTCCTTTAACGTACACGTAGTCATGCTGCCCCAGGCGAAAAAGGACTTGGCATGAAGAACAAAGAATTGGAACGAGTCGGACCCTCAGGAGATAATATTACAACGAAGGCAAAGCCTCTCTCCAGTGTAACGCTTTGCTAGGCCAACAAAAGCTATGATCCGTGATTTGTGTAGTCCAGTACATACGTAAATACGGCAAAACCTTTCTGTGTAAATGCGCTCATAAAATGCACATGAGTGTATAAACATGACAGATTGGGGAAGTTTCCAGCAGCCACTTTAAGCCCATTTAAAACTGTGCAGTCTGAACCTGCATTTTCCTCGTACGAAAAAAAATGCTGTATCAGTTTGCACAGCTACTATACGTGTATATGATTGCGAGGTGGTCACTGGTCAAGACTGAGTGAGTCATAAGTCACAAGCAACATGATGCCTCAAAACGGAGAGGTAACGCTCTAAATTTACAGTTGGGTGACTCTCGGGTCTAATCTCGACTTGGACAGCAGCTATCTTGAGCGGTCTTTCGTGGTTTCCCTCATTCCCTCCAGGAAAATTCCGGGATATTATTCGATTATGTCACAGCCGATTGCTTGCAAAACTATGCTAATTCATTTTCTCATAAATCACCCTCAGAGCCGACTTTACATGGGCTGGTATGAACTAGTGGAAGATAATAGCCACGTGTGAAGTGTGAGTAAAGCTTATGAGGCAGAAGCACGGTTAGGATTATTATGCACAAATAGTGCACTCACTTCACAGACTCAATTCATGATAGTAATCCTGAAAGAAGGGTGGTTATGAATTGAGTGCACTCTTTATGCATAATAATCCTAACCGTGCTTCTGCCTCAGTGTTGTGTGCTTCATAAACTTACTCCTCGTCGAATATTATTAGAATGCTCAAGTCAAGGAAAATTAGATGGGCAGATCAAGTAGCATGCATGAGAGAGGGGTGCGCACAGTATTCTTGTGGGAAAACCTGAATGAAAGAGACAACTAGGAAGATCTAGACATATATGGGAGGATAATATTAAAATCGTGATAGAGAACTAGGATAGCATGTCGGCTAAATTCATCTGGCTGAAGATAGGGGTGAGTCGCGCATTGTTGTGAACATGGCAATGAACCTTCGTGCTGCATACAATTCTGGGGATTTCTTGACTGAATTAGCATTTGCTGGCTTCTCAAGAAAATTCCACCTGCACGAAGTTAGTTGGTTCGTTTGGTTCCTACATGTGTGCTCTATGTGGATAGAAGCTCTTCAAAGTTATTTCATTCTGGCACAGTAAATCAACGATACGTGCTTGTCTATTAATCCTCTAACTCCATTGATTCAACTTCTAGATGTCTTGAATACACCATCCCTAGCAATGCAGGAAATTGACAAGAAAACGACAGATAGGGCGCAGTGTGTGAAACCCAACATCGAGACCAACACCAGGCACGCTTAAACATAAAACCTGTCACTGTTAGTTGAGACTTGTTCAGACTGGCGAGAAGTCAAAACTATGAACCGCATGAATGAACAGTAAATATGAAGGTCTCATTGTTCTCTGACATTATACACACATACACCAAAGTAAAGTAAATACACAAAAGTTATTTAATATATATGCTTTTAAAGTCATATTGTAACACTGAAAGAATCAAACAAATCAGATCCATTTTCTTACTTCCTCATGTACGTAGTATGAATCAGGAAGTGATGAGAGGGGATGAAATCTATCTCGAGATTCTGACAGATTTACACGTTTTCAATCTCACTGAACACGAAAAACTGTTTTCGGTATGCCGTCTCTCTATGTATGTATGTATGTACTCGTGTATGTTGTCACGTGCTAGATAGATGGGGTTTAGATTGGTAATAGGATTAATTGCACGCTTACAGACCTTAAGTAAGTAACAACAGCGCTACCCCTAATTCACACGCTCTACATTTCACTACAGCACGCACTAAATCTTCTCAACCCTCTGCGTCTTCAGCGGTTGTTGCCCGGTAACGGCTTTCGACACCGTAGTTTCCTCAGCTTCCGTGTTCACGTCCTTACTGGCCGGTTATTGTCTCACAACTGACTCGGCGTTGCTACGCAATGACTTATAACTTAAGGGGATTCCTCTGACTCGCACGCCTCCACCAGGGACGACTCTCTGCGACGACCTCCAGTAGGTCTGTCTCCCAACTGCTAACTGCACACTCACTACTCTCGACTTCTCTGTTCCGTGATATAGTCTCGGGAAGGACCCAACAGAAATCACTGCTTCCCACAATTCCTCTATTGCTGCCTGACTTAGTTATCCGAGCGGACTGCATAGAAAACACCGCTTCACGTGATAATACCGTGTTCTTCCATAGCAGTAGGCATTTCTTCTGGCTACACAATTCTTGCTTTGAGAAAATATGGCATAGTATGTATGTATATATGTATTATGTATGTAGTATGTATGGACGTGCGTCTCACGAACTTCTGAACGGTTAGATTGATTTTACTTATATTATTATATACATTCTTGGGCACGCGGTAGCGTAGTTAGTTGAGGTACTATGCTACAAGTAGGAAGGTCGCAGGTTCAAGTCCCGATGACGAGGATCTTTTTCAATTTATCTAATCATAGCTGTGCCCGGCCACGCCTTGCTGTGGCTAAGTCTGCCCGTTCCTTCCCAGTTTCATTTGAAATTAGTCAACGCATTGCTTCCGCTTCGCGAATACGACGACCTAAGCTTGTTCTTCTGCGAGGCATTTGGAAATGAGCATCAAGAAGATTCTTGGGGGTGGGGGTAAAGCGCGGCCGGCGCGTTAAGGCTGACAACCTTTGCCGCCATCTGTGTTCCGATTTTCTAGATAATGTGGGACCCTCAACGTCTCAAAACCCTATGGACCTTCACGGCCTGTTACAAGGACAGCTTTACCTTTACCTTAATCAACAATCTATCCCCCACTGGTCCCTACCCTGTGAACTATAGAGATTTCAGCTATGTAAATTGTAGCCCTTCCTTGGGACGCGCTAATTGCCCCTCTAAGGAGACTCACCGACTGTCTGAAAGATTCAAACTTCAGAATGAATTAATTATGAATTTTCTTGTGAGAACACTTTTCGACCGACTTAAATTTCAGTGAATGATAGAAACTATTTCTCTAATAGAGCTGTAGAAATGGTATCTTCAGGAAAATAAAGGGATGTGCAACAGGGGATTAAACGCGAAATGTCGATTTTTAACCCGTTTTATCGGCCAGACAGATTTAATTGTTGTTCGATATTCAGCAACTAACTGGTCTGCTCTGCAACAATCGCTTTCTCTTCCAGCCTAATGCAGTTAAGGGAAAGCGTATGTGAGAAACTAAGTGGAATGCCTTTGCACCAGATCTTTTTAACTGCCACAATTTGTGAAATAACTGAAGCATTTAGTCTCCTGTATATCATCTCTCAATGGTTCCGGCACGTCGATACAAGCAGCGGTACAGATACCATGAAGCAGGTTGCAACGAGTGTGACGTTACGACAAGAGCCCATATTTCACTGTCAGGAACGTGGAAACCTGTCACGCCTGTAATTTTATGTCTAGGGCTATGACCTCCACTAACATCTAGAGCATGTCAAGGGGTTAGTCACCCTACAATTAAAAATGTAGTAATATCCATCCCTGTCGTCACATAAATCACTGAGTTCCGGGCTCATCTCAACACCGGAAACAGTTGCGCAATAACTACCCGTTCGCTGCTTTGTTGTGACTTTTGTACTCTGTACAGCTTAATGATCTTAATCCTGGATTTGGGCAGACACCCACGTTTTGTTCTGTTGCTCCTACAGCCTAGGCTGGTCATGCTCTTCTATGCTGGCTTTGTAAGGAACATATACACACAGAACGATAATTATTCTATTCTGTAGGAGTTGTAGGCCTTAACGACTGGAATGCCTTCTCAGCTAGCGAACTTATTACGCTTCCGCTCGGCCAACACAATTCAGTCAACCCAGTGAAATCTTGGGTCACGAGTATCATAATGCAAATGACAGCTTGTGTGACGATGTTACACATGTCATTGTCAGATGGTTGCGATCCATAGCCAGTAGTCTGAAGTCGTTCAATTTAATTTAGTGCTTAAATTGAATTGTTAAAGAGCAAGACTTGGAGTAAGCAGCTTATAAACAACTGACACTTATATCCCTGTGGTACGTAATAGTGCGCCATAGTGTCGCTGTTACGTGAAGCAAATATATATAACTTATGAGTAAAAGATGCCGCATAGCGTTTGTAATGTTACACTTTGCAGGTGCAGTCTAGCGAGGTCTCAAAAATCGTTGAGAATATCGCTGGACCAGCGGTTTCAACGGTGTAATTTGTAAGAAGGGTATTGGAGGGTTTAAACTTGTAATACCGCCTTCCTTTTGAATGACCGAATCAGAAGCAATGATGGAATATATCTGCGAGGGTGGGAGACTTAATGTCCCAAAACTCAACGATATAGTCCGAGCTTCTAAAGGAGTTCTCATTCGGTCACACCTTCGGACAGACGTGTTTCAACCTATGATAATATTAAACAGTGAGTAAATGTAATGTGTGTCGGCGTAACATTATTACCCTTTGTCTCCTCATGATCCAAGACCCGTATAACGACCCCGAGAAAGAATTTCATTGCCCACCAGAACCCCACCCAGCAACAGAAACCAAAGGGAGAGTGAGCGGTAGCAAGTCCGTCATGGAAGCGGTTCCATGACACATTGAAGCTAACACGAGTAAAGCACAAGTCTCACTAAATGTGCAGAAACCTTAGTATGTCTTCATCTGAAGTGTCGTTACCCTTGTACGAGTTTATCCAGTCTTGAGATGTTTGTTGGAACATCCGAATATCAAGTTTCAGGATAATGCGTTATGCAATTCTTGAGAGAATTTAATAGGCGCTCCGAAGGACTGGGAACGCGCCCAAAGAGCTTAAGTTGTGCCAGTTGTGACCGGTCTGTCCAGCATAACAGTTGCTGTATGAAGTAAACACCTGTTTCTCATTTGATTCTCACGACCCCTCGAAAGTAACATGGCGTACTTGCGCTGGAGAGCGACCAACCTCTGCGGAACGGTTCCTATTGGCCAGTTGTGAGAATGCGAAGTGTGTGCCAAGGGCTAAGTTAATTTTGTTCTCAAAGTGAGTGTAGTGAGGTAACCAAGTAAGGCCACTGAAAATTTTCAATAACTCTTAAGTGGAGCTCAGTATACAGAGTGGTTCTACATTATGGGCGGGGTTTCTACGGAATCCAGGAAGCGTTTTCTTGAAGACCACAGAAATTAACTAGACGAGATACTTCGCAGTTATGTGTACCACAAACGACTATTTGCAGCTTTGTTCATAACCGACATCATCTGCATGCCTACATAGTGCAGACTGTCCAGGCTTCAAAGCAGGACGATACACCCTGCCGTTTCCAATTTTCCGAAGACATGGGATAGGTTAAGACCCCTGTACCATCGCTTGATGAAATGAAGCTCAGAATTGTCTGTGTGATCGGAAAAGTTACGCAGCAAATGCTAGAGAACTCTTTGAGGGGAATTCAATACGGCTTGGACCCCTTACGTGCAAAAAAGGAGCACATGCTGAAGTTTTTTAGCGTTCTGCAGTATTGATTCTATAAGCAATATAACTTTTTGAGTTACACTTTCATATTCCTTAAACAATTGTTTTCCCGATTTCAATATTATAGGCCACGGAAACCCTACTGGATATCCAGTAGTACAACGCATGCAGTAACAGGAGCAAAACACAACACAGAACACGATACACAAATGTATGTAGGAAGAATGCTCACATAAAAGAGGATTGGTGTAATTGTTTGAGTGCGACGTAGGACGAATCCTGAAAAGTTTTATTATTTAGAATTCATCGACATACATGACGTATATAGATTTCAGTCATTTTAGAATGAAGACATCATGGCGTGCAGTACAATAGTTTAACGTGCATAAAGACACCTGAGGATGGCACATTAGTGCTGAAACATGTAGTGTGGAAGTGAAGAATGAGGTGAAAAAGTGTATACACTGTAAGACGGTTAGCATAAACCATGGACATGAATCAGTGTAACAGGACGCTAAAAGATAACATTAATAAATCCAATCATCCGAACTAGAACCCGTCATTTCGTCACGCGTACCCCCCTCCACGTGACAATATGTTAAGAAGCATGAGAAACGTGCATCGGATAAGACGAAATGCTTTATGGTAGGATGTCAGTGCTAGAGATAAAGTGGAGGAACTGGTATCGTTTAATTTGGAAATGAAATGCAAGTTTAATTTTTGACAGTTCAGGGGATAAAAAGAATAGTTTATAAATGATAGGCAGAAATAGCGTAAAGCAACTTCCTCCGCAATAAAGAACGCAGAAAATGATTACGCTTCATTTTCAGGAGGCATCTACAGGTGAGAGAAGTGCAAGACACTTGAATTATACACGATCTCACCAAATAAAATTTGCTCAAGCTGTATTTGGGTCTAAAGTCAAGAAAGAGAAAGCAAATTATTCGGCCAGCTGGACCTTTAATGACGACACACTACCCTTTAATTCTCCAGTTCCACTGTAGGACTACAGAAACAGCTTGAGGTTAAATTCAATTACACAGAAAACGCCAAATTATTCCTTCACGTGACTAGCGAACGGCCACAAGTACAGATCAAGGGAACATCTGTTCTTTTCTGTAATCATCGGTGTTACACAATTTGTCATCCAAAGAAAGCAATCTTCTGGGATGTGGCGCCATGAAAACCTCAAATCTTACAAGTTGTCATCTATTGCCAGGTCTAGTACGTTACTAGACGAACAGAGCCGTTTTCTTCAGTTGTGGCAGATTTAACTCACTTATCCAATCTATTCGTGGCATTCAAAATAATAACTTCTTCAACACAAGACGCGAAAATGTATCGTATTAATTAGTAAGCTGCATATGTACTAACTGCCGTCTTCAGAGAAATATTCCCTGCTATCCGCGTAACTTGGGTGTCACCAAGTGGCCTATATTTTCCATCCTTATTATTATTCCTTAGAAACAATTGTGGAGTTCAAAATTCTCCGAGTGCATATTGTGGGTACAATCCATCGAATGGATACAAGTCAACTAGTTCGCCAATTTAATCAGTCAATAAGCTCACTGCATTTTCAAGACGGGGTTCAACAATATTTGTGGCATTAGCTTGACAAGAGAGCTACTGCTGAAGCAGAGGAAAAGAACAAACGTTCGCTCAAAATAACCTCTAATGAAATCAAAGTGTTTACACCGGGAAGCGAAGTGGAAATAAAAATTTCCAGGAACGTACAGTCGGTCTGTGCTCCATGTCTGTTTCCTGCATGTAGAGCCACAGGGCTCTCGTACCTTCCTCCCGAAACGTATCTGAGAATGAGCTGTTTTACAATGCATAACATCAGCTCAAATATACGCAGCTGCGGTGGATGGGGTAATGTCCTACAGCGAACCAGACGGCGTGTCCCCGAGCAAACTGAAGTTGGCCTCTTACCACAAACAGTATTTGCCACTGGTTTCTCTACAGTTCATTGCTTCCCTTTCCCTTTGCAATATCCAGCAGTTGGCTAAATCCTGTCTCTCCTTAGGTAGGCTCAGACAGGCTCAGACTGGCTCCCAAGTGGAGCATCGCCCTAACAGAAACATATAATAACCTCTGCAATGTCCGTCGGTCTGTTCGTCGGTTAATACCACCCAGGATGCTCTCACGGGACAATAATGTATTCGGTAAGGAAGTCTTACAAGAATTCGACTTTCCGTGTTAAATTCTACACTGTGTTAATAGTCCCTGCTACTTCTTTGAAAGTTTTCAGCTATCTCTAGAGAGCGACGTTTCGGTTTCATGTTTCCGTGTGTGTGTCTGTTCGCAAACAGAACCTTCGGAACGAGTGGGTTAATTTTCATGAAAACATATCGAGTTTAACTGAGTGTTACATATAATTACGTGGTAAAATCGTAAAGGGTTTAAATGTAATTCTTAACCTTTAAAGGGCTAGTAAGAAATGCCGAATGGACATTTTTACGATTATCCTAGATGCAAAGTAGTGGCCCAGTGCGGAGCAATCGCCTGTAAGTGCCCTCACAATATTCGGAACAGAAATGCTTGAGCGCCAAAAGGACACATACCAATTCAATTTAAGAGGTAAGATTCCTACATATTTGAGAATATTTACATCACGTATAACAAATAGATATGGGAAGTGTGAAACATTCTGAACCAAAATCTCTTTTCCTACTGCACAACAACAGAATACCTAATCTGTTCAGTTGAAATCAACAATGAAGAAGTCCTACTTTCTCCGTTTCATCTGACACCTGCATGGGCCGATATCTTAGTGCAGGCCCTCAAATATTGTTCTGATAAGCTTCTTTTTTTTACCCGCAGGAGAAACTAACCAGATAAATAAGTGAACAGAACCACAAGGTTTAATAGCGATAATGCCTAAGCCCGCCATTGGATATGAACCCGAGGCAGTTCCAGTTACCGTTCATCCCCGCACTACGTCTCTCTAAGGGTCACCACCTATGGGTAGAAGTATAAGGGATGAGCCATAAAAACCGGCCCCCGCACTGCAACCTTCAATGATCAATTGTGCTTAAGAGTCACTTCCTCCCAACTCATCCTTCGTCTCCAACATGGCGGTACTCTAACTAAACACTTATATAAGCTAGTTTAGCTCGCTAATTTCACTGCTCTACAAATAGTTATGGCCTGTATACATCACGAAGTTCCTCGTCATACAGACTAAAATCTTATCAGGGAAAGTACATTCCTTTCTTGGCCCATGGGTTTCAAACCATGCTCTCTATTCCCAGACTCGACTGGTTGAATGACTTGCATCAAGCATTCAGCATCGGTGCTGCTGCCTCACTGTGAAGTTTCCCACTGACTCTGAGACGCCAGAAAACCAAGAGAGAGGAGACTGAAAAACATCGGTTTTTCAATCTTCTTGTGCGACGAAGGATCTCAACGTGGCCGTCTGCGAGATAGACAAGTATGGAAACAAGCTATAATTGTCTCTCTGATATCAAGCTGTATGGTGGAGCGGAGGTGCGTTTTCACTCATTCCTTAGATAGCCACTAGATGGAAATTAATCGAGACAGGCTCCAAGTACAGATTTCATCAACACTGTAGTGCCAGTTGCAATTTTTTCAAACTGCGGCGACGCGCCATTTCATTCAAATTTCAGGACGCAAACTCACCGCGAAATTAGGTGTGTTTTCAGCCCAGATACAAGTGCAGTGTGGGTATTAGCCAGACTATTGTCTTGCATTTCCAACAGAGCGCAGTCTGACTTTACTTTTAAGGATATGGATATATCACCAAGCAAAGCGGTGTAGCAGTTATGGATCCAGAGTCGCATTCGGAATGCACAGTCCGAAAGCTGGCCGCACAGAGTAGCATGCAGCTCCTCAATAATCTATATGCAGTCATATTCCGGCCTGATCATGTAACGTAAGTAGATGACAATTTCATTTAGGTTCTACTTATTCAGTAACCTACAATTTAATTCTTCAAGAGTGTACTTGTACAAAAAATTTAGGACAATGTACTGAAGTTCGCAAAGAGTTCACTCTGCTATTCGTCTCACGTTGTATCAGATGTTTACACTGTTGGTACCAATGTGTACTGGGTACATGGGCACGAACTGTCCTTTAACAAGACACACAAATGACTCCGCCAAACGCCACGAGCTGGTTACGGGTGCTGTCTCAGCTGCACGTACAGAGTAAGATGACTGGGGTGCGGGGAAAACCACCCTCTGGGGGTGAATGAGTTCAACTACGAAAAAATCTCAAAAGCGACAGGCGTCTCCAGCCGGGATTGGAATCGAGTATCTGCTGCAGCATAGCCAGACATGCTACAGCTGTGTCATGCCTCTCGGCGGCAGGTGTTCGGTGTAGGCTTCGGTCTCCTCTTTGTCCGAACTTGGAATTCAGAGCGCGTTGTTACCCAGAGCGGAAGTTCATTAATATGCACCCGCATAACAGGTTGAAGCAGCATCGCCCCGCCTGAGTGTCTTACAGCATCCAGAACTTTGTCAAGGGGTGAACAAAGCGAGCTACTCCACGACACGGAAACCCAGAAGGTTGCTCAAGAAATAACGCCTAGATTTCTATTCCAGAAGAACCCAGTTCAACATGTCAGATAAAGATATTTGTGATATGGTGAAGATGTTGCGTTTCTATTAAAAGTAGTGACTTTTAGAGAGAAAAATTATACATGTATTGAACCTAATACCTGACGTCATCTTATAGCACAAAAATAATTGCAGAATTTACATGGAAGCACGTTTATTGGCACCCTACATAAGCATCAGTTGTTCTGCCGAAACCTAAAGAGAGAGAGAGAGAGAGAGAGAGAAAGGGTCAAATTTGAAATTAAAATCTTCATGTCATATTATGTCTTGTAAATTTCACTTAAATACATTCGTGAACTAGAAATGAACTTTTATTTTAGTACAGAGTCTGTAAAAAGCAGACTTAACCAAGAACCTGAAAACAAATCGAGAATATAAAACTAAACGTGTTCCATATATCTGCAATATTTTAACATGTGGACAGATCCAAAAATTTAACAAAATAACGAAGGACACAAATAATGAATTATGTATATTCTCTTTAGTACTCCGAACATTAGTTCATGTTAATAGATTAGTCTCATGACGACCCTTGTGACGTGGTGAAGAATGTAAAGAGAGACTGATATTACATCACGTGATGCTGACAAATACAAAATGCACACGGTCTGTTCCAACGCACAGAGCCATTCCTAATACAAAATTTTAAAATTACAACTTTAGGACTTGGCCATTTTCATATATGCCCATACAAATTAATTCGGCTGATCAAAAAAATCTGCCCATATGCACCCCATTCCAGTGCAATCTTTCACAATATTTCTTAAGGTAGGGCCTAAATTTTATTATCATCATTTTTGCTCTTTTCCTATCTTCTATCTTCCAAGTGATCTTATTCAGTTACCTTGTACGCAAAAACTGTGGTGCTTTCGTTTGTCCCTCAGTGAGAGGAAGATATCTCCTTTAAGTCATCCTTATTTAACTCACCAGGTAAAATCGCCCCTTTCCTACATTTAATACCAATCTTCACCACGTTATTCCTAAGTTTTCTCACTTTTGTTACCAGTGAATGCTATATATAGCACATGCTACCTGAAACTTCCACGGAGAAGGTACATACTGAAGTCTTATCCGCCGATCATCCCTGTCAATGTCGAGTTGGAGTCGAACGTTGTAGGGGCTGTGTCTGTGTCCAACATCAAGGGTTGTCCTGACTGTTATGTGTAAATATGCCGTGTGAACACAGCACCCGCCACACCAACCCCTGAGAATGGAGGGACCCTCTTTAAAACTTCGGACACACAATCCACATTGCCACTACCGATCGCCGCAGAAATCTTCATTGTCCCTTGATATTCTTTACAGGCCTTTCACCTACAGCTGCACACTATACAGAACATTCAACTGATCCATAATAAGCCAGATATATTAAAAAAAGAATGAACCGATTTCATGACGCATTGGTTCAGTACTCAAGAATCGTCATGGAATGAGTCAGTGACCATTTGAAAGAGGAGTTATCTAAGTTGTGAATGGCTGCCACAGGGGCGCTGAAGTCGCGTCGTTCTTCCTCCAACGTTCAGTTGTTCGTTTACCCTCGGAATGGCGAGTCCTCAGCAAAAGGCGTTCTGCGTTCTCGAGTTCGCGAAAACAAATTCGGTTGTCACGGTGCAGCGTGCTTTTCGAAGGCGATTCGACATTAATCCGCCCTGTCCTAAGAACATTCGACGGTGGTTTCGACAGTTTCAAGAGAGTGGGTGTCTGTGTAAAGGAAAAAGTCCAGGAAGACCACGCGTCTCAGGGGAACAAGTGGCGAGAATCC
>NW_019739216.1:250904-318603 GCF_002891405.2 Cryptotermes secundus
AAAAGATCACGTTTATGTTCCACCGCTACCCACTAACCTCGATGACCTTAAACATCGAATAACAACAGCGATTAACTCAGTGCATCGTGATATGCTGATACGCGCCTGGGAGGAATTCTCTTATCGCATTGATGTTGCCCGTGCTGCAGGTTGTGGCCACATTGAACACTTGTAAGACAGGAAATAAAAGTTGATTGTGAGTAGAATACTTGTGACTTGGCTGGAGTTTTGTGTTACCTTCCTTTAATAAAATACTGCGTAATAAAATCGGTTCATTCTTTTTGAATAACCCTGTATAACATTACAGACAGAAATGAGTCTCGGAATTCGCAAAATGATATGCAGACCAGGGGAAATTCCCCACCTAAACGTATAAAATCTTCTTATTTCGGTTGAATTTTAGTATTTAACCAAGAAAAAAGTGAAATTATGTGTTCCTACCAGACTACACGGTACCATATCTCAGAGTACTACAGAATGACAACGTAACATTACTATGGGTATAGAGTGCGTAAAGATTAACTTCGGCCTATTGTAAACCTCGGCTTTTTATATGAACAGGAGCAGTTGGCATCACTTTCACGCCGCTTTACTTAGCTGTTCCCACCCCCGTTCCAGGAAAGCGTTCCTACCTCTCGAATCCGTGGTATCTCACTCTAAATCTATACGGGCTTTATAATTTAGCGGGTAACACTTCTGCACAACCTGCAGAAGTTCTAAATTATTTGTGCGACAGGCGTTTTCGAGTCCAGTGACGGTAGCGGCACAGACGGCTGGGCCTGAGTGGGCATTGCAACCAGCTGTCGAGGGGGGGGGGGGTCTGCCAACACGGAGCGGGAGCAGGGGGGCGCGACACGCTTCATTCTAAGCCAAACAGAAATTCACAGACAATTTACTGAAGTTAACGAGTCATTAAAGAAATTAGCACAGGTGTTCGACTCATCACTGGGACAGAGGTCTTATTATTTTTCACTACTTCGAGACTAGCTATGGAGTTTGTCAGGCTTCCTAAACTAAACTCCGTGGCTTGAGTCCGCAAGCGAACTATACCGACCGAGCTACCGCCGCTTGTCTGCGAAGTTAGTGCCAAATTTGCGGATAGAGGCTGTAGCGTGGTCAGCGCAACTAATTTCCACGGCCGTTAATTTCGGTTCTTTAGAACGGAGCCGCTACTTTTACATTCAAAAAGCTTCCAATTATCTTCACGAGGCTGAGTGAACCCCGTTCCAGACCCATTACTTCTCAGAAAATCTGGTAGCGTTGGGAATCGAAACCGGGACCTCTGTATCTGTAGCTAGGAACTCTGACCACTAGACCACAAATTTCACAGCTAAAGGCAAGTTCCTGGGAAGTGAAGCTGGAGGAGCCTAAATGTGAGCAACTTGTGTCGAGGTAGAGTCTGTTAAGCTTCAATATAACCATATGGCTCGGAGTCTCGGCTTCAGAGAAGCTATGTTTTAACCTTTACCATGTGTGCAGCTTCATTTCGTGAAAATGCTTACGTCCATATCCAGAGGCTAACAAGAAATATACATTAAGAATTATAGAACTCTTGTGGTATATTTCTATCTGAATAACCCTCAACAGTTTAGACACCCACTACTGGGAATAACTATAACTGCCTTTACCAAATTTATTATTTTCAACGTAGGCCTACAAATCAGTTATGCTTAAAAGTGTTGGGCACATTTTCTTTGTAGTTTCTACATCTACATTTCAGTCGCCAAACTGAATGATTCAGTACGTATCTGTATCCAACGAGACGCAGCAATACTAATATTGATTTCGAGATCCACAGAAAGGCTCTGAGAATGACGGTATGGGCCTATATTTAAAAAATGTAATTATCTTTCATTAACTGGGCAAATTCGCACAGGCGCCATGTTGTTATTCCAAGTGACGCAAGGAAAATGTAAGGAAGTGCGGTGGCCTTTTAAAACTGGGATTGACAGATGACCCAACTTGTGAAAAGTGCCTAGAAGAAAATGAATCAGCCACACATATCCTGCATGATTGCGAGGCCATAGCTTATTTAAGATTTCGTCACCTGGACCAGATCTTCATGGAACTAAGTCACTTTCATGACGCCCCCATAAATAAAGTCCTACATTTCATTCGAAGTGTAGGATTAATAAAGGATTAATCCAAAGGGGAAGCATAATAGGTCTTTGAAGGTCGCAGTACAAGGGTCAGGTTATTATCGCCCACCCCTTTATGCATTCATTTATCATTCAAGTGAGGTGGCTCCGAATGGTGTATTGTTCATAGCAAAGTTCTTGAAAATGAAACAATATTACATGCGCAGATACACACACGCGTGTATATAGCTGAGATATGGCATGGTAAGTTTTCCGTCTAAACAACAAACCTAGTTTCTACAATCAATGAATACTTGGATTAGATTTTATTTTGTTTCCTACCGCTACATGGTTCGGTCTTTATGCGACCATCATCAGGCAGTATTACGATCGTACGGCTGAACTTACTGAACTCCTAAACATGGATCCATATTTAGTGCAACACGTCCATATTATAAATTTATGCACAAGAAAGAAATATTAACATTAAATTATTAATTAATAATAATATATTATTAAATATTAAGAGTATACAAAGAATTGGTTTTAGAAATTTNTGGAATATGAGTTGAAGTTTCTCATGTAACGTTCAGAGTTCTCAATGTTGTGTGAATAATTGTGGGAAGCCACTTTACTGAGCCTCTCTCAAGTTTGACGTGATTACGCCAGAGGATGTGCTATAGTAATGCGACTGAACTAAGCTACGACGTAAACAACGCCGGTACTGAAAGAAACGCACTAATACATTAACGACAGCAATATCTTACAACCTATACCGAGACGTATACACTATGAATATTAACACACCCTAACAGCCCATAATAATAATACCCTAAATACATTAGTACAGCACAACCTCTGGCGTAATAACATCAAACTTGAGAGAGGCTCAGTACCGTGGCTTCCACAATTATCCACACAACACTGAAAATTCTGAACATTACATGAGAAATGTCAACATCATATTTCATAATCTTAATAATTTTAATAATTCTATGTTTTAATTTTATAACTTTCAGTTTTATTCCGAAGACTTTATCTCGTAATGTAATATCGTCCCAACATATTATTCACCTGTGATAAACATTATATGATCAAATTTTAATATAACAAATTTTATTACCAATTCTTTGTAAACCCTTAATATTTTGAGAAGATCAATATTGTAATTCTTACATTCTAACTCAGGTATAACATTATAATATGGACATGTTAAACTAAACACGGGTCGGTATTTAGGTGTGCAATAACTTTAGCCCTACGTTCATAATACTGCCTCATAATGGTCCCATGAGGATCGAAATATGTAGCGGTAGGAGACAAAATAAAAATCAATCTGAATATTGATTAATTGTAAAGACCACGTTTGTTGTGTTGACGGAAAAAGTACCTTGCAGTATATTTCTAACACGTAAGAGGATTCATAGTATGAAATTATATAGCTGAGGTTGTACACCCAATGTGATTTGCTAAATTTATGTATACTGGCTTCCATCCCAACTTAAGCACACGGGCTTTCACTCTGCGTCTTTAAATTAGGGCAAGGTCATCAGCAAGCATGTGTGTGCCTTATAATGGCGCATACCCATTACCTTAATGAACCCCACGGTCTGTCTGGCTGCGCCACAACTCCCTCACCATCAATCCCACAACTCCTGCAGGAGCAGACTGTAATGTTCCCCGTGTGAAAGCAGCACAACTCCCTCACAATCAACCCCACAACTCATGTAGGAGCAGACTGTAATGTTCCCCGTGTGAAAGCAGCACAACTCCCTCACAATCAACCCCACAACTCATGTAGGAGCAGACTGTAATGTTCCCCGTGTGAAAGCAGCACAACTCCCTCACAATCAACCCCACAACTCATGTAGGAGCAGACTGTAATGTTCCCCGTGTGAAAGCAGCACAACTCCCTCACAATCAACCCCACAACTCATGTAGGAGCAGACTGTAATGTTCCCCGTGTGAAAGCAGCACAACTCCCTCACAATCAACCCCACAACTCATGTAGGAGCAGACTGTAATGTTCCCCGTGTGAAAGCAGCACAACTCCCTCACAATCAACCCCACAACTCATGTAGGAGCAGACTGTAATGTTCCCCGTGTGAAAGCAGCACAACTCCCTCACAATCAACCCCACAACTCATGTAGGAGCAGACTGTAATGTTCCCCGTGTGAAAGCAGCACAACTCCCTCACCATCAACCCCACAACTCATGCAGGAGCAGACTGTAATGTTCCCTGTGTGAAAGCAGCACAACTCCCTCACTATCAACCCCACAACTCCTGCAGGAGCAGACTGTAATGTTCCCTGTGTGAAAGCAGCACAACTCCCTCACTATCAACCCCACAACTCCTGCAGGAGCAGACTGTAATGTTCCCTGTGTGAAAGCAGCACAACTCCCTCACTATCAACCCCACAACTCCTGCAGGAGCAGACTGTAATGTTCCCTTTGTGAAAGCAGCAGCGTCACGTCCGCCTTATAACTTAAGAGCAGAGAAGGCAATGATGTCCACTTCACTTTTCTAAGGAACTTTTCATTAGGACGCTATGTTCGGTTCGAGAAACCTTCCATCCATTCCAGGTCTATGTCATAAACCTACAGGTTCCCAAACAGCAATTAGCTCAACTGTTAAGTCGCTGAATTTTATCCCTAAGTTCTCTTGTGCAATCTAATTTGGAACAACGGGTATTCTTGAAGAAAGCAGTCTTCTGGGATGTTGCGTCGAATCGATATTGTTAACCAACGTTTCGGAGGAACGTATCGCCTCCATCTTCAGGGTAGAAGAAAAAAGAAAAATATCCGCGAGCGAGGAACCAGCGTGAGCAGGTGCTAACAGACTAATGTCTGTAATTCTCGACATTAGTCTGCTAACACAATTTCTACACAGCGCAACATCCCAGAAGACTGCTTTCTTCATAGCCACCGCCGTGAAGACCTCAAATCTTACATAACTGGTATTCTTATTGAAATACTTCGTCGTTTACTTCTATCTTTCAAGATAATATGGCGGGATAACACTTCGAAACGAGCCATTACCGATCCCATTCAACGCTTTCATATGCCTTTAAAAGCAAAGGAGACTGAGAGTTAATAGCTGAGAGCTTGTCGGGCACGCTTCTATCATCGATCTTCAAAAATATCAGATAAATACAGGCCATCAACGAGTGTGCAAGATATGTCGGGCGAACCATGGAAAGTGCTGATAAATCAATTAATTAATAATGGAATTCCTTATGTTTTATGTGAGATTTATGAGAAAAATTGTCGTCTTTTCGCTGTGAATCGTGTAGTGTTGAGAAGCCAATGCAACGGTTAGATCCCGTGTATTCATGATTGCTATAATAAGTATTCCTATATGCTCAATATTTGTCGAGATTATGATAGCTTTACGAAGCAAATCGTGATAGAGAGAGACTGCCACTGCAGTCAGAGACATAATTAACAGCCCTTCAAGCAGAACAGGCGCTTGGGTCCATTCTTTCCAAGCTCTGAATCTTTCTTTGATCTGTGAAGTGTCAAGTATGAAGTATGACAAGTTTCCTGCTCAAAGCAATTGACAGTGACAGCCGCCGGCGACTGGCTGTGCCTGGAAACTTTAACCGACAAGATTCCAGTTTCAGGTATCCCACATTCTGTTCATTGAATTACCCTGCATTATCTGAGCAGTTACCTGGCTTCAGTGATTATAAAGAGATGAGACAGAGCTGTTATGATGATTAGGGAAGGAAGTTCTTGTGACTGACTCTAAGGAACTATTTCAGGTCTGACTAAGCTGAATTTCAGTGAGATCTGCCGGTACCTCAGGAGAGGTTTCAATTGGCTAAATATAAAATAACAATTGAGCCGAGGCAATTATGAAAATTGAAATTGCACAGTATCCACTTCTCTGCATTCCCTCCTAATTAATCCCGAAATTTAGTGAGGCAGATTCTACAGAAACCTTCAACTACATGTCGCTAGACAGGGCTACAAAGCAAGGGGCTGGGCGTCCCACTTGCGAGTAATTTTTAGGATGACAATCTCATTTAGGCCATTGAGGCTGACATGTTATTGTCTTTCTCAGACTTAACAGCCCTTCCGACCCACTGTCATCTTGTCCCACTATAACGTAAGAAGTTGTTAAATGAACCAGGAACTAACCAGGAATAACCAGAGTAGCAACAGAGTCTGCCGGCTTTCGACTTATCTCATGTAGCAATGGAAATCTTACTAACATTTCGAACATAACATTTTTCTGCATAGATGGCGACTATTACCGACAGAATGAGCCAGAGTGTGCTGAATTTAACGAGTCACAGTGAACTATGAAGCACAGAAGGACATGTGGACATCCCAACCACTCTCAGCTGACTTGCACAAGTTGTGACGAGCAGCTAACGACGGCAGATAGGCAAGGGGACAAAAATATACAGACGGACAGATATAAATAGAAGATTAAAAGACTTAAAAAAGAAATAAAAGGATAAAAGGAGATAACTTAACGAACGGAGGAAATATCTGAAAGAGAGAAAAAAGAGACGAGAAATAACGAGGAAAGGAAAATAAATAAAATCGGTGCAAAGACTTTGTACCCGCTTTTCTTATGGACTGGCCTTGACTACATTACCTTGCAAACGAATTCATTGTTGAGCTATAGTTCACTCTTGTGATAGAATACTGAGCAACAATGAAATCCGTCCGACCGGCAAAGCCAAAAATCGACTTTGGACACAATTGACATTTCGCGTTTGGACCCGTAGTGTGAGTACCGATACTTTCTTGAAGATCAAACTTAATCAAGGGACATTCTCTCTATAAATAGGTAAAATGCATTCAAGACGTTAAGAGTGGCTTTCCAAAAATACGCCATTTTGTGTTTGTGCCCCATTCCAAGGTCCCCTGTTTTTAGAGCTGGAATATCCATGTTCACCCGACATCGACTTGTGCGGGAAATCCCTTAAATACCGTACAAGAATATAATTCGACAAACCGTTCCGTCGCTCCCGAGACCTAAATACATACATACATACTCGTACACACAAACACACGTATTGGCATACTGAGAGAGTGATGGAATTCTAAAAATAAAATATTATTTCCACTTTGGGGAGTTTCAATACACCCAATTCCGTCAGAATTTCAAGATAGATATTGTGACACGGCGCCTGAAAACCGGAATGGTGGTCATTGCTAGGTAACGGCTTGTTGAAGCACGATCCCTCTGCAACGAATTGTCGTGGCTCCGGATTTGGGACAAAGGCATATCCATGATGACGACTTCTTAAAAGACAAAAGACAGTACTGAAGCCCTTGAAGGCGGCGATCCCTGTTCGGTTCTCCCGAAGTTATGAAGTGAGAGTAACGTTAGACGCAGTAGATGTGTAACCGTCCAAACCTTTTAATACTCTTTAATGGACACTATGTTCCACTTTAGCCATTTCAAGGCTATAAGGGAGACCCATCCATTAAGAAGTTTCGCATTTAGACAGGAACAACTGCCTTGTTTTGTTACCTGTAGCTTGGGTGACCGCAAAAGGGTCGAGGCCCATTATGAAAAGGCATGTCTGTAGTCTGCCTAAGATGTAAATGTTGTTTTGCTAATAGGGTAGCTGTTATAAAAGTGTCTTCGGAAGGGTGTAATTAGACCCTAAACTAAGAAATAACCGCTTTCACATGTAGGGTTCCGGGTTCAATATCTTTGGATCTCTTTATTCTCAAAGTTAGTAATGTGATTGTCTTGTACTGATGGTATGATGAATTGGCAGTTAAAATCAGCCATTAGAAACTATTCTTGTCTGGGAGAAAGGCCGTCGGTTCAAATCCTATACAGTGGATGAAGTGACGCTCCCGCAGAATAGAGTGGGCAGAAGCACTTGGCACTTAGAATTCACCAGAGGCAGAAGTCATTTACCTGCTCTCTCCAAGTTTATCTACATTTAACAGTATTTATTTGGTTCGATTAATCTTTGGTAATAATAAAAAAGGGCACATTACTCCCTATTTGCCAATAAAGATATAGTGTTTGCTTCTGAATTAAACAATTGGTGATTAAGCAGAAATTAGAGTATTTTATTTCTATCAGTGGACTAGCTTTAAATGTGTAGTCTCCGTGTTGACCCAGTTATTACCGTGGCACAACCCTGAGAAGAGTCAAAAGTGTTCTACCGAAACGGACAAGAAGTGGCGCCCAACGGCTGCGAGAAGTGACAACGAAGTGCGGTTGTAGATGTGAGTGCGAAATAGTTCGAGAGACTGCATATTCTTCAATATTCGTCATAATATCAGGCAGGAAGAGCAGGTTGCAATTGAAGCGTTACGCGTGAGACATTCAGTCGCAGTTGAGAAGCAGCATGTCAAAGAGAATTTAGAAGGCAGCTGAATAATTGAATAACTGAAACTATCGAAGATGTTATTTCATTCGTGTAATTGCAAAAGAGCACCAATACATCCATTCATCCGGCCTAGAACCCGTTATTTTCGTCACACGCACCCCCTTACACGTAACAACATTTTGAGGATCATGTCAGACTGAGGGAACGAGGCAAAGAGAGAAGAAAAGAAAGAAAGAAAATGCGAGGATGGAGGGTAAGTTTTCACATTTAGACCTACTTGGAAAGAGTTGTTACTGCCAGCAAAGCAGATGATCTGCACGGTTTACAGGGGCAACAGTTTACAGCGATCTAGAATGCAGGCTACACACTTCTCCAGACCCCTTTCTCTTAAGAGCTCCTATGACACATTCGTTTCCCCGTCCAATTGTTAAGTAGAAGCAGTGTTGCAGAGCGAATCACATTATAGAGAGACAGTACTGTAGACTTAGTAATAAATCGTCCTTGTATTTTGCCAAATATTCACGGCTAAAACAAACTGATTCAAACAAATATATAATTCTGAATCAGAAATATATTTTTTTATATAAAATTGACACTTTCTATTTTAACTTAACGTTAAGCCTAGCTTATGCTCTTTTTCCCAGTGGCCCCTCCACCCCATTTAGGGTCCAGGCCGTTTATTCAGTTCCGTCGTCACGTTTTACAGACAGCAGTGGGGCCTTTTGGACGAGAGATCAGCCCCTCGCAAGGCCGTTACCTAAAACACAGGACAACACAAACATAAAATAAACGCATACACACACGAAACATCAATGTCTTGAGTGGGATCCGAACCAGCGTTGGAGTGAGCGAAGACAGTTGATGCCTCAGACCGCGCGGCTACTGTGAATGGCGAGGTTCTGCTATGCATATAAAATAAGAAGTCAAGGTTAGCACAGAGGCCTAGCAGCGTACAGTTATCTGGTTTGTGAGCTGAGGTACTGGGACGGGAGTGTACGAGCTCTCCATTAACTGTCCCCACACAATTAACATTTGGCAAGATGGACAGGGCACACCCAATATTGTCCGGGGACAGAGTGTTTACCGAGGGTCCGACGTAAATGTACGGAGGATATTTGGTCTGCCCGAATGGAAAGAGTCTGTTTACAAGTTAAATGTTGCTGAGCAAATGCATTACGTTCAGATGAGGAAAAGGACAGAATTCCGTGTCACACACATGTGTCAATACTTTCAGAGGCTGATCGCTCCTGGTTTGTAAAATTTGTTTTCAGTTGCGCTGGCGGCTGTGGAACAACACTGCATCAGGACAACCACTGCTTGCCTATTTCGGGTCGGAGATTCTCACCGAGGTGGCCATGAACACTTCTGCCTTCTGAAAGGAAACGCTATGCAGGATGATCACGATTCACTCATGGAGCTGAGCCCTTCTTGAGAAGCCGCCAATTGTGCAACTACTCAAGAACTTCCCAATATTTTATGGAAACCGAAAGTTCATTACTGTTAACAGAAGCCCTCCACTGGTCCCTATCCTGACCCAGATCCCAGTCCATACCATCCAATCCTATCTCTCTAACATCCATTTTAATATTGTCCACACACCTACGACTTGGTCTTCCCAGTGGCCTCTTTCCTTCTGGCTTTCCCACCAATTTCCTATATGCATTCCTTTTCGCCACCATTCGTGCTACACGCCCTGCCCACCTCATCCTCCTTGACTTCTTCATTCTAATTATTCTTGGAGAAGAGTACAAGTTATGAAGCTCCTCATTGTGCAGTTCTCTGCAACCTCCTGTCACTTCATCTCTCTTCGGTCCAAATATTCTCCTCAACACTCTGTTCTCAAACACCCTCAGTCTATGTTACTCCCTTAATGCCAGAGACCAAGTTTCACTCCCATACAGAACCAGAGGCAAAATTATAGTTCTGTATATTTTGATTTTTATGTTTTTGGACAGCAGATGAGAAGACAAAAGATTTTGGACTGAATGGTAGCAAGCATTACCCGAGTTCAATCTCCTCTTAATTTTCTCCTGAATCAGGTTTTTTATTTGTTATAGTCGTTCCCAAATATCTGAAATGTGCACATTTTCAAAATATCTGTTAGCTGTATTTATGTTGTGTTTCCCTGCATTCTTGCAAAGAGACAAAAACATGTACTTAGTTTTCTCTGCATTTACTACTAGACAAGCGCCATTAACTTTCCTATGTATCCTTTGTGGTATCTCTATTATCACCCAGTAAATTCACTTTATCAGCATAGACCAATAGATGTGTCATTTCCCCCCCCCACTCCTTTTTGGCGCTACAGCCCGAATTTGGACCTTGGCCTCTCTCCATGAAACTCTCCATTTCATTTCTGTTTACTAGATCTTAGACATTCGGTAGGACCCCTTGGGCGGGTGATCAGCTCGTCGCAAGGCCTCTACCTGTACACAAAGAGAAAGACGCAAGCACATACACACAGACACCAAACATCCATGCTCTGAGTGGGATTGAAACCCACGATCCTGGCATCCGAGCGAGTGAGGACAGTGCACGCCTTAGACCGCTGGGCTACCGTGACCGGCAATGTGTCATGTAGGGCGATGAAACTGTATTGACTTCGGTACAAATTTCTTGTGCATTTTACATCCTCAAAAACGACCCACCTAATATCAATATTAATCTTGAAATACTACTAAACTATATCTATCATTTTTGTCCTCCATATGGATACTTTCCAAGATGTTACCCCCATCAATCAAATTCTGCTTTCTTGACTTTCGTTTTGCGGATCTTGTATCCTAGATACCCAATTTGATTATTGTCTTATTCAGTGGAATTGTGCATGGTTTATTCAACATTATCCCTTCCTCCAGGTCATCAATGCAAAAGTGATATCCTCGCCAAAATCTACACTCATCTGAGTCCCTTGTTTGAGGTATCACCCACTCATTCACTCACCTCCTCTTTAATGCAACTTAAAATATACAATCTCTCTTGATTTAAAATTACATTAAAATCACTTCAATTGCTACACGTTGCGGTCCTACCTCATCATCTTCAGGCAAGTGTAGCAATGCACTAGATCTTAATTAAATTTAATTCCATGCTACTGCATCATCACTGTTCACATTAAAAGATGTTTCTTTGAGAACGAAACTCTCTCCATTACACGTTATTTTCCTTTTGCTACATCCACGTTTTTACCCTCTTCGTAAGTGTGTCCTCACCAGTTGGGTGTACGTCCCTTGTACCTTGTCTGGGGTAATTTTACTTACATCATTTCAGCAGGTCGTTAAGAGAAGCCAACAGATAAAAAGAAAGAGAGGAATGAATAAAGAAAGGAAAGAAAGAAATAGTGGAAAAGGGGAAAGAAAGACAAGGTCCCCAATGATATATAACTGCATGTTTCGGAGACTTGTCCTGTTTATCAACACGGAATGATACATTATTCTCTGGGAATAGAACAGACTTCCAAAACTATGGAATTCACTTGCTGAGTGCTTCCCTTCTGAATGTAGTGTGACAACCCGCGAGGTAGAGCCAGGGGCTCTGCTTTATCAGGAGGCCAGGTTCCTGGGAGACTGAAGAAATATCTTGATATCAGTTTCAAAAACAAACTTCCCTTCTGGAATTTTGTAAGAAAGATGAATATTAATGGACGGGCTTAAATTAGCACGGATACTTCTAAGAAACTTTTTCCTCCAGCCATATATTTTCACCATTCCTTTGTTTAATTAGGATTGTTGCTTCCTAGTAACCATGAACTCCTTCTCATGCCACAGCCAATCACGACAACCGCAGACGGTAATAAGGTAGCAACGAAGCCACTAAATATTTGTGTACATTCGATCGGAGAGGAAGCTCAAATTGATTTGAATGGTACTGGAAACTGAATGTCCCCAGCTCGTCGGTGTTTATAACGAGACGCTGCTAGTTGGAGGAACACTAGGAGGACATAAGCTCTTAGCTTCACGCTGTGGCCGCGCTGCCTGGATCCCATATCACTCTGGACGTTTCGTTGCCGTGACGAGGGAAAATGTAAATTCGACTATGAAGATCTTTTGATTCGGCCTCATAATCTATATCTTGAACAGTAACAATAAGTTCTGGGAAGAACTAATGGCCTACTTTCCTTTCATTGTAATTTTAGTATCCGATGCAGAAAGAAAACTTTAGCATGCGCAATGAAAAAAAAAAATATACATTTTGGGAGGCTGCAGTGTGGCTATTGCTGATGAAAATGGTTTACGAAGTACACAGCTGAGATGGTCTGGGATGGCACGAAAAACATACCAAATTCCATGACTATAGGATGGGGAATTTAAGTAATATTATTGTTAATACCGTAAGAATTTGAGGGCTGTAATGTTGGTACTAGTGATCGACGGAACTTATGGAGCGTGCAACTGGGATGTTTTCATGTGGCACGATATGCACCAAGTTTTATGGAGATTGGTACAGGTGTTCAAGCTGTATTAAGGTTGTCTAGGAAGTTTGAGACGCTCTAATGTTGGTATTACTGATATGAGTGGTTTATGGTGTAGTCGTTGAGATGCCTCCATGGGGCATGATATTCTTACCGAGTTTTATAAAAATTGGTGGTGTTGAAGCAGTATTCCGGTTCTGCTTCGGCATCTTGAATACCTGTCATGTTGGTATTACAGGTGGATTTCAGTAGGTTACTGTTATGTACTTTTCTGGCAGTGCAAGATTTTTTGCCTCCTATCCAATGAGTATCGGGGTCATCTCCCCTCATCAGTGGTGAAGCGATAATGGTGTGAAGCTGACCACCCACCTCAACCTAGTACCAAGGTCAAAAATGTGGAGCTATACCTGCACTCCCTCACATGTCCTCATGGCATAGTATTTACCTAAGAGCACAGGGACAAATTTACCTTTATCTCACCTTCCACACAGGGTGGAAATAATTGAGTTGGCAACATTTGTTTTCAATAAATAGCGAAGAGAGTTACAGTGCTCATACTTACGTTCTTTATTGTTGTACGAAAAGACGCCTCACTTTCTAAAAAAATTCCCATCATCCTTGTTTACAATTCATCAGTTCTATCCGTAATATTACGCTTACTGTCACAGGGCTGCCAACTTCTGAAACATGTAAAAACTTTATTTTGAAGATCGACGAAGAAAGCCTCCGATGTGTGTTTAGAAACAGAAATTCTTCATGTATTAGTATAGGTAAAATTTAAGATCAAACTGAATCTCATGGCGGTCAATTTGGGATTTCTGGTGGACAAAGTGATACTTTGTTAGATGTTTTTCCGAGTAATTCGGTCCTGCCCTGTCGATAGACATTCCTCTCGTGCTCAGTATACATCTAGCGGTCAGGACTGGTACAGCATATCCATGTGACATCACAACACAGTAGGAGCTCAACCATCCCCCACTCCTAAGTCTACCCCGTACATGTGAACCTGTAGGTTAATTTTTTTTTAATTCGCTTAGTGGGGGGTGGAGTGCAACTCGGTCCACTAGGCACGGCGGCCACTGATTGTCCTATTGTAGCCTGCCCCGGGTGATTATGATGATGGAGAATTTGGTGGAATGAAGATTGGCAGTGGAAACCGAAGTACTTTGAGAAAACCCGCCCCAACGCCACTTTGTCCACCACAAATCCCACTCGACCAGACGATCCCGGGCCGCCGCGGTGGGAAGCCAGCGACTAACCGCTTGAGCTATGGCGCGGCCTACAACCAGTATGTTTATCTTGAAGTACACTAATGCCCTCTACTAGTTCCCTGCAGAAAGTGCACAAAGTAAGCGCGTCATGGAGAAGGCTTGTCCGTCATTCTGTTTCATCTCCGAACCTAATGAAGAGATTAGGATTGAATCTGAAATTGAAGCTCTACACTTACAGTTGTCGAAAAAATAAGTTTGGTCAGTAACAGTAAAAAAAACTACTTTACATAAAATATAAATTAATTTTAAAGGCGCATCGTTCAAATATTTTTTTTCCTAATATAAATTGCAGACTTCACAAATATATGACATAATTTTATTTTTTTTTTTTCGTTTCGGTCGGTATATAACTAAATACAAAGAAAACTAACGTGTGACTATGTAAAGTAAAGGGCTTTGCAAAAAGACATTTCAACCCGTAACCTTACACAACGGATTGCTGAGTCCAGTCATTTCCCTTTCTGTTGAAACACAGATTTGTATATCTGTGGCTCTACAGTCCTTTTGTCGGACCTCCGCCGCTTTTTTCTCTTCTGAACTCCGTACACAGTCGGCAGGACTCCTTGGACGAGGGATCAGCCCGTCGCAAGGCCGCTACCTACACAGAACACAAACAGAATAAACGCACACAGACATCCATGCCTTAGTGGGATTCGGACCAATGACCCCAGAGTTCAAGCGAGAGAAGACGCGTCTAAGCTACACTGCTACATACGCGGGATACATCAATTACTGAAATAAATTGCAGACCTTTCATTCGATACTGAGTGTCGACGTGTTACAGAACACTTCTTGAGATACGCTACGAATCAGTAAGCAGGAGGTGTAAATACTTCATCGCATTAATGACGTCAGGATACACTCGTAACAAGAAGATAGATAGAGGTCATGGAAGTAATGGAGTTCGGCATAATTCAGAGAAGCAACCTGTAGACTACAGTACAAGAAAGACTCCCTGTGCCAAGTTAAGCACCACGCCATAAGACATGAAGGTGTGGAAGTATAGGGCCACGCATGCTTAATCTCGACAGCAGAGGGAGCTCATCAGTTTTACACTCCGGCTGCTTCACCCGAGAAGAGCCCTGGGTACCTATAGGATAGAAGACAGACTGACTGAGATGGTCTGGATGAGGTGACCATGAGAAAAATTCCTCCCTTTCGTGAATCGAACCCTGTTCTCCCTGCCCATATCATAGTCACTGTACTGACTGGGCTGTCCTGGAACCTTATTCCGTATCATTAGTTACAGCAATGACATCACACATTTAATGATATGACTGAGAAAGATGTTCAAACCGCTCCGTCACAAGACCAGTGTCCGCAACGAGCAAGCACAGTGAGGCATATACAGTTCTGCAGAAGTGTATCTACGAAAAAGGTCAAACATGTCAAGAGTAATGAACTAGGGACACACAGGCACGATAAGGATGTGACAGAATTTGATGAGGGATGGCGCATTTGTTCTACATGTTAGTAAAGACATTAAAGAGGAGAATTGTAGATGTGATAACTGGAAAAGGCCATGAAGACATATATCATACTGGTAAGAAATTTTGTGAGAAACTTTTCTGACCTCAACCTTCAGGATGTCCATACAGAATATTCAGATACGTAGAAGGTGTCGGGTGCATGTTGGGTGCAACAAATAGAAAGACTAGTTCACAGTACGCCGACTGTTGGACGAAAAGCTATTTCGAAATTTTATTGATTGACAATAATTAATTCAATGGCCTTAAAAATCTTAAACTTGCAACTCTACACGTCTGTTGATTTACTGCTGTGACATAAGAAACAGCAACATCATTTCAGCTGTGCTTGAAGCATTTAGCTTGCAGAGGCCACAGTGTTACTGCACTCTGGTATGTTTGTAAGTTCTCTACATGCACTGGAACAAAACATAGCCGAGGTGATGGGCTTACACATTAGAAAATCTCATGTCCCACATAGGCAAAAAATTAAGACAAAGTTGTCCCTGTGGTCAATCAAATTCTGGGCCACGAAGGCGTATAGGGGAGTGGAAGTACACTAAATGTATTATTGACCTCGGTGCTGGATGGTTGTCAGCGGTCACCTTCACGCACAGACAAGGCCTCCTTCCAGCCAGTCTGCAGGAGGCCGCGTCGCAGCTAAATGCGATGGATTTCGAATCTACTGATCTATATTTCTGTGTCCCCTGAGCTGGTCTCTAGGCTGTGCAGTAGGGGACCCGCTCTTGCCCTTGCCTCTACCGCCAATCTAATCCCGATTCTTCGGCCTTTCGCCCCGTAACCTATATTTATACTGATTTGGTTCATCAGCCAGTTTTATGAATAAGGATCTAATTAAGTGACTAATTCCACGAAGCATAAACCTCTTCAGAAACTAAGAATCGTTCAACTATTCAATTAAATTCACCGTCTTGTCAAGAACCCGATGCTTGACCGCCGTGTTTAGAAGAGCCCGACACGAGCCCCTATCCTGAGCCAGATGAATCTAATCAGTATCTCCATTCTCTTTGAGGTCTATTTCAATATTATCATATTTCCATTTCTATGCTTCAAACGGGGCCTCCATTCCAAATAATAAGTCAAAATTTAGGCCCTGTTTAACAGTTCGTGACATTCAGTATTTACGCGTATAACAGGGAACAGTCAACAGTAAGGATACTGCAGGTGTTAAAGAGCCCTTTTCCTAACCTCGCGATAAATTTTGTTCGGTTTGTGAATAAACCCAGCACTTTTCATCTCACGTAGAACGACTAAAACTGTGCAAATATTTTGAAAACCCCCACAGCAAAGTGTCATTCAAAGTGAATGAGACCACGGTCAAAATTTCTGATACAGGTGACCAACAATAGTTCAGTCCGTCGTGGCTGTGATATTCCGGTTAGGACTGGCGGAGAATGAGGACTGATGAGATGCGGTGAGGTGGAGCTGGGTCCACTGTCCACTATTTTGAAGACCTTCAGAAGCTTAGCATGTGGCTGGAAGAAATACTCCCTATGGCCCACTGTCTCAACATTATTGACTTCTGAGAGAAAGTCCACACGTGGTAGTGTAGCGGCCCATCCTACGGCCAAGACGGCAGTGTCGCAATCTCGTCTGCATTCAACAACGGAATGTTGTCATACTAACCTGTTCCTAGCTTTGTCTGCTAACGCATGACAAAACAATGAGGTCTAGTCGCTGCTTACTTCACCGATTCATGCAGCAGACACTGTAAAGGCCAACAGGTCATAAACAAGAAAGAAGAAATGGAAAAGTTCGCCAGAAAACACTGATGCAATACCAAAGACTGATTACTAACTGAATATTTATCAGCTTCAGATGCTGAGTTAGGTGAGCCGACGATAAGGTGCCTGAACTAAGAAAATGTGGAAGATAAACTCAGAACTTCTTCGCGGAATTATCTTCTGAACTGCAGAAAAGTAGCGAACAATTCAGGCACAGCGGTGTCTGGGTTGAGATTTGATACTCTAATACAAAAACTGGGGTCACAACATATTCGGGGGAAATGTGGGAAATAAAGGTGCAGAAGCCGATAACGGATGGGGTATATCACGGTCCATGGGACAGTGAGTCTTTGGGGGGGGAGACTTCCATCTTTGACGCGTTGTCAGCTACAAGGGATCATAAGTTTCCTTTCTCTTATGCTGAACAATATCTCACATGCTAACGCCGACTGGACTAGTTACTGTTGATATCTATTGCACAGGTAAGGGTAAAACGAAATGTTGGGTATTGATATTTACTGAATAAATTCTTTGTAACAATTTTGAGATGTTAAAGGGCAACGCTATTCCTGTAACAGACCGCAGAGGTCCATACGGTTGTGAGACGTCGAGGTTTCCACATTTTCTGGATCACAGATGGTGATGAGGTTACCAAACTTACGCGTCGACCAAACATTTACCCCCAGGATGATTCCTGGTACTCATTTCAGTTAGAGGCTGAATGGACCCCAGTGCCTTAGTGCGGCTGGAAGGATCAGGTCAACTGAAAAATTCAATGAAGTTATTGGGAATCGAACCCGCGACCTTCCGGCTTGTAGCACAGTGTCTCAACCAGCTATAACAACTGCCACAATTGTGAGATGTTAGTAACTTTAACACTATCGATAACACATATGTTCGGTGATATCGCTAGGTGGCTTTCTGCTGTACCCTGACCAAGTGCGAGCCTGGTATGCAGAGTAGTAAGCAATGCTGCCAACTAGATAGCAGTAAACTAGGTGCGAATAAATGTCTGAAAGTATAGGGTTGTTGGGCCTGCAGTTTCACGTACTGCTGGACACCATCTCAAGACACGTCAAACATATAAAAACTAAACGTTTTATCCGAATTTTCGCGTATAAAGCTAATAATCATGAAAAAGATTTTGCTTGCTGAGATTACAACCTATAATGCTTGAAACTATTATTCCAGGATATTAACTCTTGAAGTCCGGTAGTTACTACACGCATAACCTGCTTCAACATAGGAGTACTACGGGTAAAACTCCGCATTCTGCCCACGGAGAGCATCTGTGTGTTTCTCACGGTTCTCACAATATACATCAATTAATTGTCCCTGAACAGCTTAAACCAGATGTTTTTTTTTCTTTATCGGAGACGTAATGTTCTCCCTGTGAGGTACAAACTAAAATTCCATGCATTATTTAGAATAAATCTGGGCGCTATAGAGTTACGCTTGTCAAAATGTTAAGATTTACTTGCACGAAAAATATACCCTAAATACAAAAATTGTTTTTACGTCCTCACTTTGATGTAACAAAGAATTATTTTAAATTCGTGCAGGGAAATGACATCCAACTAAAATTTAGGCCATAAAGAAATATCGCAATGTGAGTGGGTTTCGGAATTGCTAAATACCAATCCAGCACTGTCTGCAGTAAATGTGGGAGCAATGTCACCCTGAAGAGTCATACACCACTGTATGCTGCCTATGAGATTCTTATGGTACCACCAGTTATAGTATGTAAATTTTCGCGAATTCGTAATGCCTATTTTATACCTGACAGACAAATTATAGTAGAGTGCATGTTAAAACAGAACAAGTCACAAAGAGAGAGGCGATCATGACTTGTATGCTGCTGGCAATGCCATCCGAAGCCGCGGCCAAAGTGGCGGAATCTGCGTACATCAACTCGCTGCATTTTGCCTTCCGGCTTCAGCATTTCCAAATTCATCGATTTTCTGGGCGTGTTATTTCTGGCTTCCATGCTGGTCGCTGTCATGTCAACAATGAGGACATTCAGCCTTTAGAAAAAGCAAACAATACCCACCTGCTATACCTACTACCCCCACACCTTTCACTTCATGCCGCCATTAAAACATTCCCCTTTAAGCCTTTAAATTCTCCTTTTAATGAAGCTCGTGCTACATGGGTAGGAAGCAATCCAGGAGGAGATTTGATGAAAGTAATGAAAAATGCCGTCTTCTGACATGTGGCGCGTATAGATCTTGTGTGAACCGACGTGTCGGAGGAACGTAGCGTCTCCATTTTTAGCGCAGAAAGATCCGCGAGCGAGTAGGTGGCTGCAGACTGAGCCACCAGTCGACTTATAGCATAGTGCCTGAACCAACTACTCTACCGCGACTATCAGTACAGGAAAGAACTGTTTCAGAGCACATGACATGTATCCAGTTCAGATTCCATATTCTCGTATGGCTTGATCAAAAACGTCCAGTGAAATAGCAGATCCGGCTGTTAAAGTTTCTGCAATACGCGACAGTACCAATGATTTGTCCCTGAGTACCGAAACTATGAGTGCTCACGTTGAGGAGAGCGACCTCCCAGAGGAGAAAAAAACATCGGTCGGGAAGGCAGAACTTCAATCGTTCCATCCTTAGCATCATCGTCGCCTGCAGTGTCGTTCAGTGACACCTCAAATGCAAAGGTGCTCTTGTAGCAGGAAGTTTAAATACAGACCAATTATAAGAGATTCAACCAAAGTAGAAGGTTCAAGCCAGAAGAACACAAAGATACCAATTCGAGGCTCAGGCCGTTGGTAGATAATTTCTCACCGCGGCAGCCGGGTTCGAGCTCAGGTGAGGTCATGTGGGATTTGTGGTGGACGAAGTGGCACTGGAGCAGGTTCTCTCCAAGCACTTTGGTTTCCCCTGTCGATCTTCATTCAACCATACGCTCCACAATCACTCTCATCTAACATCTATGGCTGGTACAACTGGACAATAGCAAGTGGGCTCAGTCTCACCCCACTAAAATAATAAAACAGCAACATCAATTAGACGAAAACTGCTGTCCCTATTACGGGACAGCCTCAGCAGGAATGAGAGCGTCCCTGTGATAAAGCAACAAGTGAGAGGCTGCTCTTGTGGCAAAAATCGCTCTTAATTTTAGGATTACTGGCTGAATTGTCACAAGAATCCGTCCTGCTGGGGGGTAAAGAAGACCAAGATGCTTATTTGCAAGCTTCTCAATACGTTGATGTTTGTTATGAAACTGAATCAGCGGTTCTTCCATCCTTTAAAGAAACTTGTTCTCATTTATCGAGTTCAGTAAACCCTTTTCTGAGATCCGTTGAACAGTGGCTTAACACAAACGAATATTGTCCTACATTTCCTTCAGGGAGGTGTGGCTTCAAGAATGCTATTGATTCCAGTGCGAAAGCGTTCTACGGACCATGACTTCCTCTTCGTTTTATCAAGGTAGACGTCTTAATTCAGATGACAAATATACAAAATGGAAAACAAACACTGGAATAAATGGTATTACAATAAGGTCGTTTCTCTTTTTGTTATCCGCCATTAAACTTCCGTTCAGTAAGTTTCTGTACAATGCAATAATCAATAATAAACGTGTCTTGACGAACTGCAGCCAACAGCACAGTAAGAACATTAGAATGCTGAAGCTGCGTCTGCATGAACGCAAGGTGGATGTCGGCTTCAAAGCGAATTTCTTTCCAAGTCAAGAAGAAAAACTTCAACTTCCCTCGGAAATGAAATCTACTGTAATGGCATTTCTCGCAGGAAGTCAATAGAAAAGTACAGAGGGTATTACAGGAGGAAAATGTTTAGTAGGAAATACACAAGAATGAATATGGAGCAGCGAACGCAAGCTAAGAAAAACTTAACTTGGGCCGTCGTCCTGTCCGTCTGTCAGTCTGTACACTTTTGCAACTTCTGGAATTGTTCTATTTGAAAGAAAGTTGGGCTGGCACATAGTGGCACGGAATTCATGCTGAATATGGCCGAAGTAACAGTCTGTGATACTGTGGATAGCTCATTACTGAGGCGCTGGGCACATTTAAGGACACTTAGGTTAATGGCATCACGCTGGTGTACCTGCGTCTCTCGAAAAATTTAGAAGTACCTGGTACTTTTTTTTTCAATTTTTATTCCATAATAAAAACATATCAGGTGAGAATAAAACTAGATGAATAAACTTCGGGATTCCTTTCTGTGGAATAAACCAAGTGCTATCCTGGTATTTTCCTTGAGGTACCGAGGAAAACCATGAAGAACTTCAGTCAGCATAGGCGGTGACCTGCCCGAAATTCTGACTTAGAACGTACGGAATACAAATCTAGATCACTGTCTTTGGACTGCCCCTTTCGGTGTCTTGTGGGTGGTTTTACATTTCAAATAATGCAAATTTTCTCGGAGGTGCTACTGTTAACTTTTCTGGTATTTATAATAAATTTATGTAGATGTGTGGTAGAACGTTAATTCGAATAGTTTAAAAGTCACAATCTGGAAGCATGTAAACAGGAAACAAGCGCTCTTAACCCTCTACATCCTGCTTTCTGCAACAAGGAATTCTTCCGACACTGAACATATTATTTCCATTTTGAAGCATAATTTCCTTTGTTGAAGAGACAGGAACGGCTGGCTTTCCCTGTATCTTTCACCGATCTTCTGAAACACTCAAAGGGACAGTGCCAATATATTTAAGCGAGGTAACATGGCAAGATAAAGCTCTTCCTAGAACCTCCTGTCATTTGAACACAACAAATGCGGTACCGGGTACAAGTGTATATCTGGTCGTGTTGCAAACACGAGTCAGGTTGTTGGAGCGGCAGAAATGTATGGCGAATTGAAAATTTAATTACCTTTCGAGTAGCTTATATGTCCGATCCCAACATAAAACTACATTTTCTCCCGTGTCACACTTTTCGAATATGACGCAGCAGCTATGCAGACGAGCATTTCAGTAAAAATGTTTTTTTATGGTTCACAGCCTCCCACATTTAAAGGATACTCCAGTCACATCACGGCTCACGTCGCCATGGCAACAGAAAGTTTGGCACAGGAAACAAAACTTATCTGTAAACAATGCACCTCGATATTACTACAGAAACAAATGAAAAACACTTAAAGATGTTTGATGTTTCCTAACAGGTTCACTACTTTGACTAACTGGATGTGAAGGAATTCACAGTTGACCGGATATAAATCATAAATACAGAATCTGCCACTTAAACGCGGGGCACGCGATAGCGTAGTTGACTGAGTAACTACGCTACAAACCGGAAGGTCGCGGGTTCGAGTCCCGATGAAGTGGATTTTTTCAATGGACCTAATCATTCCAGCCGCACTATGGCTATGGGTCGACTTAGCCTCTAACTGAAATGAATACCAGGAATCTTCCTGTGGGTAAAATTGCGGCCGACGCGTAAGGCTGACAAACTCACCGCTATCTGTAAGCCAGAAAATGTGGATAGCTCGACGTCTCACAAACCTACGGGCCTCCACGGCTTGTTACAGGATATATTTTTTTTTACCTTTTGCCATTTAAAACGCAATCCAAATTACAACGGTACATAAAAGCTTGCAGATGCCACCAATATTGTTGTCTTGTTATGTACTTCCTTGTCGGGGAACGCAATGCTATACGTTTCAGGCATAGAATCAAATGAATTCGATACGAAGTAGTGTTCCAGAAGGAACGCACCTGCCCACATTTGCAGTATTTCCGCGACAGACTGTCGACAGCTGCACTATAACGTCCCAGGGTGACACTGACCTGAGTGCCAAGAGGAGAGTTGGGAGAGCCCAAATAAGTGGGGGGATCAGCTTCTGACTTAATTTCTGTACCGTAGAATGTGATTGTGTTTTCGGTTGTTTTTTAAATGGTGTACGACAATTTACATCAAATTTGGTAAGCCGAAACATCATTTTTTATTATTGTTCGTTGGATGTTCATATTATTTCGTAATCTACTCGTGAAAATTTGATGGCAAGATGGTTATGCAATGTAATAAGTCAAGTAGGCCTAGTTATGATTCATGAACCGAGAACTTGTTTTTAGTATAAGAGACACATACATTTAAAGGGAGATGAAGTTACGGGAAATTGTAGAAAGTTACATAATAATGAGTATTATAACTTCTACTCTTCACCAAGTATAATTAGGGTGATCAAGTCAAGGAGGATGAGATGGAGAGAACGTGTAGCACGAATAGGGAGAAGAAGAATGAATATAGGATATTGGTAGGGAAGCCAAAACCGAAGAGGTCACTGGGAAGACAAAGCTGTAGGTGAGTGGACAATGTTAAAATGGATCTTAGAGAGCTAGCGTAGGATGATATGGACTAGATCGATGTGGCTCAGGATAGGGACCAGTGGAGGGCTCTTGTGAACACACTAATGAACCTTCGGGTTCCATAAAATGGTGGGAAGTTCTTGAGTAGCTGCACAAGAAGGGCTCAGCTCCATGAGTGAGTGAGAGTGACACATACATACGGAGGCTGTAAGAGTTCATCTTTTCAAATGCAGTGGATCTAATGACTCTACGCTAATTATAATTCTACGCTGTATTACGGACATGACACAAAGTTTACTTCTACAAATGACCATTTGTCTCCGCACCTGCGTTAACCTAATGCAGGAGTGTAAGAGCATGGCCCACAGGTCACACTCGGCCCGCATCAGCTTCGGCTCTGGACACCGGTACCAGCACGAGAACTTTATCTATAATCTGTACTTTGCGTATAGGCTTATTTTAAAATAGAAGCACCGCTAAGCTAACATTTAAATTTAAACTGGCGTCTTGATACGAACTGTGTAATTAGTACATTAAAGTTGAACGGCACAGGCTCGTAGTGTCCGCGCCACAAGATCTTACTGAGAATGCACAGTTACACCAGGTACTGAATCTTACTGTGCGGCACCTGCATTCAGTTTTCTGCTGTTCCATACAGCAAGCAGTTAAAATTCAGTTAGCAGTTTTGCACGTAACAGTCAGCTGACACAGATGTAGGGAGAGGCATAATATTGCACTGACCCCTTCGGCTAATGTGACAGCGAGATTAAGAGCCGTTGGTTGTCAGTTGCCGGTCAAATAAGTGCAAAAGAATGATATTTATTGGACGGAATTAATTATTATAAATATTCTCTTCTTCAAAATTGAAACCATTTGTTCGCGTAAAATGAGAGCAAGTAAGAAATGAAAAATATAGTGTTATAATGTAATGTAATATAATGTTTAACAAAGAGTAGGAACACAGTACCTTCACAGGCATCAGTTCTATTGCGCTGTGTGCCTAGTTTGGGGTGACAGAGTCTCCATACTCAATGGTTTCAAACGCAACTTTATTTCAAAACATGAAAGTTATCGTCCGTTCTTCTCCGGACGCGAGAAGAAAATCCAAAGGGCTCGCGTTTGAGTTTAAGAAGAAACACATTTTTTTTAACATCCAAAACCAGGTGCAGAACGTAGCGACGGAGAAGTTTTTGCTACAAAATGACATACTTAATGGAAATAAACTGGTTTGGGTTATTATGGACAAGTGTATTATTGATGCACCTTGCCAAGAAAAAGGAGAGCACTTGAAAGTGTATGTTATCCAGAAGAAAAACTGTACGTTATATGGGAAAAGTAGATAGTGACGTCCTAACTCAATATTTAAAACTTTCTCGGAATTCCATACAGTGTCGGAAGAGAGCAGTGACACAGTTAAGATAGTCATGTAAGAGTATAAGAGGCGTGAACGACAAGATAAAAGTCACTGCTGAATTATTTTCTGTGGAAGTTAGGAAAGGCAGCAACTTCTAAGGAGTTGCATGACAGACTGTCAGCTACTCCTGTACGATATAAGCTGTCTTGGAACAATCACAGATGGATCACCTATTTTGACAGGTGTAAACCTAGGAACTTTGTAAATATGCAACATATTATAAAAAAAGTAAAGCTATCCCTGTAACAGGCAGTGAATGCCCATAGGGCTGTGAGACGTCGAGGCTCCCATATTTTCTTTAGAAAATCGGCTCACAGATGGCGGTAAGATTTTCAGCCTTTCGCGCCGGCCGTCCACTACCACCCAGGAAAATTCCTGGTACTCATTTCTGTTAGAGGATGATTCGACCCCAGGGCCATAGTGCGGCTAGAAGGATTAGGTAAATTGAAAAAACCACGTCATCGGGACTCAAACCCGCAACCTTCCGGCTTCTAGGATTGTGCCTCAACCAATTACGCTACCGCGTGATCCAGGTATCATATATTACAAGGGGGAAATATGGATTTTTGCTGTAGAATTCACCAGAAAGTACTATGTAAAACTCTTTCCAATTTGAAAGATGTGACAAAAGTTGTAACATAGGATTAAATCCCCCAAATACCTACTCAATTATTCGAATGTTGAACATAATAACGTAAATATTCTATCGCAGAGTCAAATAAATACAATTGGAAATAATGATGTACCATACCACAAAGGTATTTCATCTCTGAGCCGAAGTGAAGTTCCCAAGAGAGTGTATACAAAAGAATTTTAAGTACCTTTAGATCTTAAAAATAAAGATCTACTATTTCTCCAGTTGAAAGATGAAAGCTGGGAAACTACTTTGTCAATCCCTGTTGACATTTTGGAATATCCAAAGAACTTAAACGTGTTTCTACACTCGAGTTATAGGCCTATATAGTGGTGCAGGCTTTCAGAATAAAACTGCTCTACTCTGAAGACAAGTTAGGGAGAATGAAATTATTACATATTTTGTCTATTCTACGAAGAAAGATTGTGGGTTCTGTTCACGCTATAAGTTCAGTAAGATTCTTCTCAAACTGTATGCAGAACTATTTGCATGATTTAAATATTTCAAGAATGTACGAAACTAAATTCAACTGCTGACATGTCTTTTTCTTTTTATGTTGACGTAACTCCAGATAATATTCAGCTAAAACTGACTGTTCTGTAGTGTTAATGGACAGAAACAAACTGAATTCCTTCAAAGGGCCTGATACTTGCTTTGTGGCAGGGGAATGGGGATGATATATCAATCCAAATACAGCCATTTAAAAAACTACTTAAATAAATATTATCACTTTTGGAATCCACACAAAACTGTGAGCTAACATTCTCTTTACGAAGTGGAACAAACCAGATGTAACAGGTCGGACAACATATGAATACTTGGCTATAGTTACACGCATTGCAACGTCAATATTTGAGCGAGATATTGGAAAACGCGACAACAATTCTAACCAGTACCACTTGTCACTCCAATGTGGCGAATACAGGCAATGAATCATACTTTTTATACAGGTCTCAGCTTTTGAAGATGCTTAAAAATGCCTTCTACGCTTTCAAATTATGGCCCCTTTTCAGATCAGCAAACGTATGCAACTCCTCATTGGGTCATTCAACGAAAAAGTTTGTCCATATCTGACATTGCGTTTTGTCAGAAGTATAAATACATACTATGTCTCGCAACTTTTACATTCTATGAACCTATGGAAGTAAAGATATAGCTTACGCTGTTCTTAAAGCATCACACACTTAAGAGTTCTAATAGCGTGTAAATACACTCCACATATTGCAGATTTAGGCAACAGATTCCGAACTGTTCTTACCGATCTGATCGTGGTCAACAAGTATTTACCGCTAATGTTGGAATGTTACGTGGCTACGAATGTTAGTGAACGTCTCCAGCCTTGTCTGGAAGATTTAGGAAATTCATAAAACTGAAGTCTTGTAGCAGAGATATTTCTGCGGAAAAAAAAAGCGCATACAAATATGCTCTGATTGCTTGCCTTTCTTTCCATCTTTAACCAGAATCTTGCAGAAGTGAGCACTGTAATAGAATTCCGGTAGATACGTGTAAGGTGTAACGCGCTTCCATCAGTATGTTCCTATAGCAAAGTGTTCTTCAGGAATAGCGTGTCCGAGTGATGAGAAGTTTCACGACTTTCCTTTCGCTGATTTTCTCGAGTATAAAATAAATACAGACCAAAAGGACCTGTAATTCTTCAAGCGACATCACTCCTTTGCATAATGGAAGAGACTTAATGTTGATAAAACGGACATGTTCGTGCAGTGCGGGATTAAAATGCCTTGATCTGATGATGTCACGAAAAACAAGCTGCTTCCACGCTTATTTGAGGGACAGATACAGAATAAGAACTATCTTTGTAACAGGTAGTGGAGGCCCATAGGGATGTGAGACGTCGAAGATCCTACATTTTCTAGACAATCGGCTCACAGATGGCGGTGATGCCGGCCGCCCTTTACCCCCAAGAAGATTCCTGGGACTCATTTCGGCTAGACTTAGTCGACCTTAGGACCATATTGTGATTTGATGGAGTAGGCAATTGAAAAAATCCAATGACATCATCCGGAATCGAACTCGCGACCTTCCGTCTTGTAGCATAGTGCCTCAACAAACTACGCTACCGCGTGCCACTCAGAACAGTACTACCACTTACATAATAACGTATATGTTTCTGAACAGGCATGAGCGTTATAATGGCGCACAGAACATTAGAAATTTGACATTTCCTCATCGAATTTCCTGAAATGTTTTGTTTCCCACCAAGATATTCATGAACTTCGGTTCGGGAGCCGCTGGACTGGAGTAATGTAGTGCTTTGGGTTGCTGCGGAAGTTGGAGAGACGGTCATGGCCTGTGCTAGAGCCCCTAGCATACAGGTACCCTAGATCCTGGTGACCTCGCAATCACAGTCTTCACTGCACTACCTGGATCGCCATTACTACTGTCGCGTCTCTCTCTCTCCACTTGGATTGAAAGTTTGCGTTCGGGTCGCTAAATTTTTGCGATGTTTATGAGCCTGTACAGATAATAAGGTGAGACCTAATCAGAATTCTTGCGCGTATTTCAATAGGGTTGAAGGCCAGGTTGCTGCGGTGAAGGGAAATTTAGTCTCGAAGATATGAATAGGATTTCTCAAGAAAAATGCTTTACTTCAGAGCTTCTCTGCCCATTATATTCGCTGCAGTTCCTAGCCTTACTTCACAAGGAAGGATAGGATTGGGCCCTGACGATATGAGAGCAGCCATTTCCATGGAGAGACGTTTAGATTGTGGTTCTCCGTACTATGTATCATACTACAGTATCTAGTCCCTTAGGTGATTACCAACTTACAGAAGGAGCATGCTGCTTCCATATCTATGATAGAAGTGCATCAATAATGCGCCAGAAGTTTCAATTGAAACGTTGGCAACGCCGGCGCAGTGTCAGAGCCCATAACACTCGAATCTAGGTACGCCTACTTGTGTATGTTACGGTAAACGTGAATAAACAGATAATTATGAATAGTAACCTGTAATTATAGAGGATACATGTGATAAATCTCGTGATAATAATCACGTCTACCGGTAATTATGAATAACTACCGCTTATTATTCTTAATTACGAACACCAATTATTAAATATAATAAAAATTTGTCATTTATTTTGCTTTGTCTTTAGTTGATTTATATGCTGTTTCGTCACACCTGCTGAGGTAGAATATACTCTTATAGCACTAGAAATGAAGTGTCAATATACTCGAATTACAAAGCGTAATTGTCAAAAATACAAGAGAAAAAGTGCTCATCTTCACAGAATGTCGAATGAATGCTTCGTGAGGGAAAATAAATCACACAAATTATTAAATACAAAATGCCTTTTTAATAAAAAATTTTATGCTATAGTGAAAACGTTGAGATTATTGCCCTTGTTAGTCCTCAGATCATCAGACAAAAAGAATAATATTTGTCTGGAATGATTATTTTGTGAGCAACCACTTTTGTATCATAAAATAATTATGTTTTTATATAAACTGTGTATTTAACAAAGCGCAATATGAGGTCGTGTAACCCATCATTTATTATATAATAAAATACTTTATATCATGGTATAATGTATTATATTTGTACCGAGCTATTACAAAACCTGCAGCAGGCAGGGAAAGTGATGAATCAAATGAAATATATAAAGAATGCATATTAAAATTCTATCTATTACATTTTCTAATGGTTGTTAGTAATTATGAGAGTAACCTGTAATTATTCGAACATTTTATCTAAAAGTGATTATTGTTATGAGAATCACTGTTCGAAGAATTTTTGGTAATTCTATAATATAGTGTACTTATTTTTTATTAATATTAATTTATTTAATTCTAGTTTCAATTACATTTGTTGTAGCTGTAATCGTATTTTCATTGTATTCATTGTGTGTCCTTTATTGTTTGTATAGTTTTGTTTGAGTGTGGCATGTTATTTTGTGTGTTACTTGTGTGTTGTGTCTTATTGTAGTATCACTGCCACTGTGTAAAGGCCCATTTGCAGTTTAAATAAATAATAATAATAATAATAATAATAATAATCATAACTACTAGTTATATTTAGTTTTACCGTAACATATTGTCGCGTATCGGGCGTATATCGCGACAAATAAATTCTCGCCGTATTTTATATAGCGAATTTTATTTCACATNGCTGTTGACTCGCGTTGCCTAGCGACCGCGATATCCCTCGGTGACGTCACCGCGGAGGGGAGTGGCGGGGCGGGAACTCGCCTATTACCGTAAGAACGCGAGCGTTACGTTACCGCTGGGGAGGTAGGGGTCAATATGTCACAATATTGTCACGCGTTAGTGACCAGACACGGGGTTTGAATTGTTAATTGGATTTATTTAGTTCTTATAACTCGTAACTATAAAGAATTATAACACTAATGCTAATCCACACATTTAACAAATCATTACAGCACAGCTGTCTCAGTCTGTTATAATCCCAACTGTTGTATATGGTGACACCTAGTATAGACTGTTGTATAAGGTATGGTGATGCTTACTATAAACTGTTGTATATGTTAATTCCTATGTGCTATATGGGGATACATACTATGTAATGAATTGTTTTATAAGGTAATTGATATAATATGTTATATGGTATATTGTAATATGAGGAAAAGACTGTACCTTATGGATACATAGTATGAGGAAACGACTGTACCCGCAGGAAGTATCAAGAGATTAACTTCAGGAAGGATCAAAAGATTAGAGCTTTGTCATTCACCTGTGCTGTCACAAGAAAGAGGCTTGTTTTTTTTTTACTAAGAACAAGACAGCTGTGGACCCTCCAAAAACTCACGAGGGTGATGCAGATTACTCCAGAAGGGTAACGCCCTAACTGGACCAGATATATACCACACGGGTCGTAAGCAAAGACGCCTTTGATATCGACGCTGCCTGAGATATCCATAAAGTGGAGCAGGAGCTGTCTGATACCTGGAGTCGGCCGCTGCCCTTGCTCAGGCAGACCACTAATTTTCTTACAAACAGGGTTTTCTCTACAACTGTGTACATTATCAATAAATGTATTAGTTAATTTCAAGTTGCAGTACTCTCACACCACGCACTGACTCCCAAGGGAACCGCTCGCCCTGCCAACCTGCAATCTGTCCCATCACCGGGATACAACACAACTAGCTGTTGATCGGTAACGGTCTTCACTAGGCGTTGCTGGGTTACGGTTCTCAACAGTGGAGATCCTTCTGCTCTCGTGCTTATGTCGTTGCCAGCTGGCTACCATCTAAGAACTAACTTTCAACCGACAGTCATGGCATCACTATCCATCACTGACTACTCACCGGTATCACTTGCTATCACTCGTGACGGCAAATCCCAGCCACGAATCGCTCTCTTTTCTTTTCAGTGTTACGTTACGACTGGCCGTCTTCCGCCAATCAGTTCGTCTTGGCGTCAATCCTCTTGTGGCCACGACTAGAGTCATCTTTATTTTGCAACTGGACCCTTACGGTCATAGTCTTTGTGTAACATCCTCATTGGCGAGAATAAGCTTGGCCTGTGTTAAGTGTAAATATCGCACATATTGCATGTTAATGAAAGTTACTGAAAATTCTTCCCTTTACAATATAATTCCTCTGTCCTTCCAGGCTTTGCAAAGCAGATCTTAAGCTACAACAGCAGCAACAACACGCCTGGCTGAGAGAAGCGTGGCGACTGGCAGGCGTGCGTTCACGCCTACGCATTCACGGCTGTTTTGTTTACACGAGCCGTGACCACGTCTAATAACAGGTGTGAAAGTAGTTCGGCCGTGGTCACGGCTCGTGTAAACAAAACATGCGTGAACGCACGCCTGCCAGTCGCCACGCCTCTCTCAGCCAGGCGTGACAAATAATCAATCCGCGTTTGTTTTTTTCGCCTGAACCCGGCGTGACAGGCGTGAGTGTCAGTTCTGTGGTGGACCCCGTCCGGGAACGTTGCCGAAATGTCGGGAAAAGAGTTAAAATACGGGAACAAACTGTCGCTTAAGTTATCGGCTAATTCAGCTTTATCAAAGTGAACCGTGTTTGTATGACGTGAATTCCGGCGATTACAGGAATCGTGACTTGGGAACTGCAGCAATCAAAAGTATTGTTGCTGCATTATCAGTTGACGGCTTCAAAATTTAAGAATTTAAGGAATTCTTATTCGCAAGAGTTGCGGAAGATACAGGATAGTCAGAAATCAAGCACGGGAGCCGACGATGTTTACGTACCTAATGTTTATTGGTTCGCTGCAATGTACTCATTTCTCCGCCCTCCAAAAAATAATATGGTATTTCCTTAATTAAAAGTAATAATCATTTAAAGTTATTTAATTAATTCCAGTGAATGTTTTTTAATTTTTTTTTTGTGATGGAGTGGGATTTTAAGAATAGATCAAGGAGCTCAGCTGAAATCAATACCGGAATTTATTATTTTCCATACAATTCTTTTAATTTTTTTTCGGTACAAAGCAACCATGAATGAGATGACAAGCGCTTTAATACAAACATAAACATAAACGTAGTCATCAAATCTGTAAAAACACGTTAATCTAACTCAACACTTGTGAACCATTGTTACAATCAAATTAGATTAGATTGCCAATTCAGCAAGCAACAGCTCAATTTTTATTACTTCTGCAACAGCACTGCACATAAGTAACACCCCTCCCATCTTCGTACAGCGACTGAAATGATCACGTGGAAACTCGGTCCCAGGTGTGTAATACGTTTCAAACATTCCAGTGTTCACATTGCAAAATGACTTTCAAGCGTGCAGGAAAGGCGTGCTAATACGCCACTCCGAAGCGTGGTCACGGCTTTAAAAAACGGCACATTTTCACGCTTCAGGATTGAGCCGTGGCACCACGCTAATCTAAACACGGCTTTAGTCACTTGAACAGTTGTAAGCTTGACCGCCACCAAGTTTAAATCTGTGCCCCGTTTCGCCTTTACCTACGCCAAGATCATGTTCGTTCCCATGATTTTGCATGAGCTCCGCGTGTTGCACGCATAATTTTTATATAATCGGATACATACGGAAGGTTGAAAGCTGTGTGCAAATCGCGGACCGAAGTGCACCTTGGAAAATTTCCAATGGTGCGGGGACCCTTGTTTTGCAGGCGCTGCAATCTCAGGAGGTAGGTGTCTGCCGTAAATTCCCAGGCGGGGCAAGCATAAGTCATTACTTATGTAATCAGTGCTTTATGGAAGGTTAGTTTAATGTAAGCACTTAAGCGCTCACTCTTGAATAGGAAGTACATGCTAATAAATGTTATGGAGGCCTTGGCATCGATAATTTCTGCGTGTAGTCTTCATGTAATCCTTCTCTCGAAGATTATACCGAGATGTTTCATGACTCGCTTTTCTGATGGCTCTCTTCATATAGCCTCGTCATGATCCGCAAACGAAAGAGTTTCCAACAGTTCCCCTATGGTTATGGGCGTATCCGTTGCAATGGATGTTTTTATCGAGCCGCTGGCTAGCAACGGTTGTCTCTTTTGGCTCAACTATCCCGAACTTTTCAGCCGTAATTTCACAATATATATACTGTGATATATTTGCGCTATGCAGAACCCCCCCCCCATTCCAGCGGTTACGTAACAGCATCGGAGCAACTTCCGCTGCTACGGTAACAGGCCAGTAAACACTCCGTCGCCTCCCGCGGTGGCGTAAGAGCACTTTCCATTGTGATGTAACAGGGGACACCGTGGTTACTACGCGGCAATAAACAACTCTCGGCAGCGTTCCCCAGCAACGCCTGTAAGCACGACGTTGCGCAACAATGGTAGCTATCACGTAACTCTTTTCTGTGTTGTCAGTGCGGAAGCTACATAACAGGAGGATTACCGGTGTAAACAGTTAGTTGCAGTCTAGCATTCGCCGGAGTAAGTTGAAGTCATTGTTATTGAGTTGTATCGAGTGAATGGCAGTGACTACAGCAGGAGAAGTAACTGTGATACTGCAGATGGCAGTACTTGTGAAACTGGAATCTGTGTAAATGTAAGAGTGAGTATTCAATAAATTCGCCAGATCCAAAGCGGGGTGAAGTTATTTGTCGCGTTACATACCCAACACGTGACAATACATATATAAAATATAAAACTCCGTGCCCTGTAGACCGCAAGGGAACTATATCGACTGAGCAATCGCCGCTTGTTGACAAAGTTAGTGCCAAATTTTGCTGATAGAGGGTGTCACGTGGTCAGCCCAACGGATCCCCATGGCCGTTAATCTCGGTTTTCTATACCGGAGCCGCTATTTCCTTGAAAAAGCTCCTCATTTATCCTCACGAGGCTGAGTGAACCCTGTTCCAGACCCACTACTTCTCAGAAAATTTGGTAGCGCCGGGAATCAAACAGGACCTCTGGATCTGTAGACAGGAACTCTGGCAACTAGACCACAGAGGTTTTCTATATTCATCACATGTTATCATCTTATTTGTCTTTTACTTCTACAAACTTCGAATTAAAATTATTATTTACGTATGATAGAAATTACAAATATAAAAACGATGCAAACCTTTGAAGTTACACCTTGAAAATTTAAGGAAGTCGTAGTGAACATTGTGAAAAATATCCGTCATTAATTTTTATCACTATTAATATATAATTCATGGCAGTCCTCAATCTATAGATTTAAGCATTTAAAGAAAGTGCACGTCCCAGGTTCCTCCAATATCGCAACGTTATCATTCGTCACCTCATATTCCAGAGAGTTTCTTCATCATCTCCAGAGACTGTTGCTTCTGTGGACTTAATTTACGTGTAGTCTGTGCCATTATTTTCTCATATCGATCGCTGACTCACATAATCGGAATATGGAAATAGCTACGCCTTATAAAATTCACTTCAAAGACGTGTTGATGGAACCGCTGGGGTAGCAGCGGGTTGCTATGACAACAGTGATTCCGTGATGTAATTCTGGGTGGGAACATTCAATTCGCTAGTTACCGTTTCGCCTGCACTGTATGAAAACTGCGTTTCCACTGGCAGAGAGCGTCATTATTGGTCTCATAGCATAGCCAATACCAAACGCTGGTAGGCAATGACAACTGTTCGCGAGATTATCTCAGATTTAAGAGAGTGTTACAAGGAATGCTCAAGGAACCCAGGAACAAGCTAAACGACATTATGAAAGTTTTCTCTCTTTTCGGATATAACACCGTTTGGGCCGTTGCAACTGAAAGAGAAGCTTTCCTTGCTGCCGGCTTCATGCTGGATTCTTGTTTGGCTTATTCTTTAACCCTGAAGATGGAGGCGAAATTTTCTTCCGAAACGTAGGGTCACTTTCAAGGAAGTACACTGCGTTATATCCAGGAAAATATAGCACTTCATAAACAACTCAATTCACATGTAATGACGTAAATTTTTCTTAGATTATTTAAAGTGAACCTGTGATTCTATTATGAGAAGTATGACGTTTCGTAAAACTGAATTTCCTTAAGAAGTTCTTAATACGTTGTGTGTTTCTGGTTCGTTATAGAATATTAACGCTGGGGTAAAACTGCTGCTATATCGTCCCAGACAGCAGATCTATGTGCGGAAATCCCTGTTGTGTTGATAGGAATATAGTAAACGGTACCAATGAAGTGTTTGTTCCGGCCCCTACGTGTAGAAGGAAGGAGTAGAGAGTTACGAAGCACATATGGCGCCGGGTGTCACTGCCTTCACAGATAGAGTAGCTTCTCTTTTTGGTAACTGAGAATGCTCCTAAAAGATGATGTCAAAGAAACTCCAACATATCCAAAAGGAAAAGAGGAAAGGGAAGCAAGAATCTCTGGTATGAACATGTCGAGGTCTGAAAGTTGGTTATGAACACTGCAATTTTACAGAAAAGCATATGTTACTCCAAGTAGTTAAGCTTTTTCTCTTTTGGTGAGCAAATGTAATAATCAACCAATGAGAGGTCAACATACTACAGGTGAAGATTATGTGGACCGATCAGAAAGAAGCTGGACTTAATCGAATAAAATGTATGCGCTAAATAAATTAATCCACAGCGGAGTTTCCGAGTCCACGAGAGACAAAAACAGTGACATCGCTAATTCCAGAGACGCTTGAAACTCTGTTTCTGTTATTGGTAGTCCAAAACAAACAGTTATAGGTAGTTTTCTGGTATATTCATCTTTACGCAGTAATAGTTAAGAAATCGCTGTCCAGCAGGCAATATTCGATAACATCAAGGACTAAACTACTGAAATTTAATTTATGTAAACATTCTGTCACGTGTATAAGTGACTATAGACGAGGTTTGGATTGGTGAATAGATTTATTGGTGTGTAAGATTTAGGCTTTCTTTCTTCAGATTTATTGGTAACTTGCACGTCGTAACTATAAATAATTATTACACTATTGCTGATTTCCACGTTACAAATCACTAAACACTAAGAATTCTCAGCCTCTTTCCACTAGTTTTTACTTAGTAACAACTGTCCACACTGGTTATTCTGTTGCAGTGTCTTCACTATAAGTTTTCTGGCAAGGAATCTTGGCACTGGAGCTTCTTCGTTGTTAGATGGTTAACACTCAACAACAGAACCTTGATCTAAACAGACTCCTGTAGCGTCGATTGTCTTCAAGATTACTCCTCGGCTCGGACCCCACGGAAAACAGTTTTTCTGTTGTTAAGAAAGCATGTTTATTGGCCCGCTAACTAGCAATGGATATATGTGAATAACACAGAACACCACTCTTGCGACACTGGTTATATTGTTGCGTACGTCTATTTCGGGCGTTGCCTAGGAATGGGTCTACATGTCACAATACGTTTGAATAAGTTCTAAAGTGACTACAGTGTAATTCTTAATAATTAGGATGTTGTTATTTTCGTCATACTGAAATTCTTGTGCGCAACAACGTTTATCACAGCTGACGAAATTTTCCTTAGGTATTACATAGCAGCCCCTTCCACACACAGTCAGTCTACTCCCCATCTCTATCTTACTTCTGCACGTACTCCCCTGTAATCCAGATCTCTTGTTCTGAATACTGAAGCAAATCCTGCCATCTCATTAACAACCTCCTTTTCTTATTCAAGGCTAGCCGTCGAAACTCTCCGCACCCAGCATACCCAGTGCCTGTTTCTGAACAGAGGTCTTGGAGGGGAAACCAACTCAGGCCCTCAAGATACACGGCCCTGACTTAGAGTGTGCCCTTAAAATCTGAGCACGATATGTTAGTATAAAATGAAAAAAGTGGAGGTAAATGTGTACGCAGAGTTTGTGCAGAGGCGTCAGAGCGTAGGAAGACAAGAAACGGATTGCTTTGAGTGGAGTGTGTTCAGGACTGCTCATTTCTATGAAGCGCCGGGGAAAGGTTAAAACTTCTTTAAATAATACCAACAAATGTTCCAACTGGATTCTGCCCTAGGACAAGCAGCCTACAGATTAGCGCCATTAGCCGGCCTTACAAACACTAAGTGGGATAGTGTTTAGATTTTCAGGAAACTGTTTTCTAATAATAGCTATAAACTTTGTGACATGAAGCATATTTCAGGGCTATTTCAGTGATTCTGAAAATGCTTTCTGTAATTTTCATCATAGCTGTACAAGTTACAATGATCTGTTCAGTGCTGCGGTCTCTCGATTCCTTCCGGTAAAATTACAAATGAAACTCTTATTCCATGAGCAAGTAAACGACACTAAGTAGGTTACTAAAGCGGTAATGCATCCTACTTGTATTGGAGATATACTTAGTTCCAAATCTCGGATAGCCACTGTAACTATTCCCATGTAGTTTAGCGGTGAAGTCTCTAAACATTCAAGGATCATCTCCTCTCAGATCTTCACGCTGGTTCCTCCCTGAAGATGTAGGTGATACGTTCCTCCGAAACATCGGTTTACACAATATCTACATGGCGCCAAATCCCAGAAGACGGAATTCTTCAAATTTAATTGTGTTCGTGGGAAATTAATAGTTCTACCTCACTTCAGATAAATAGTTGTGCACAACATTTTGAAACAATTACTAAAATGTAACGCTTTGACCGTTAAGACAGCTTGTAATCTTCGAAATTTCTTATTTATCGAAGCATTATGTTCTGCGTAATTAGTATAACGTTGAACTTGAAGATGATTATTATGACCACAGGAGGAAGCGGTCGTGGCCTGTAACAATATATTACTCCTGAATGTACTTGGATGAACTGAAGAAAACTAGTCAGTTTAGTCAGTCTGGGAACCAAGATTTGAATTCTGAACCTCCTGAATATGAAACCCTGCACCGCAATGTCCGATATAGCGACAAATCACCGGAAAACAGATAAGTTTTTTCCAAAATGCCGACAGAACGATTTGGTATTTCAGTGTATGCTATCTGCATATTGGGCAACTGAATTTAGCTAAAATATATGATAGAAATAAACATTTGCTTCTGTATTTACAGGAGGCACGCGGTAGCGTAGTGGTTGAGGCATAATGTGGGACCCTCAACGTCTCGCAACCCTATGGGCATTCACGGCCTGTTACAGGGATAGCTTTACTTACTTTTTACTTTGCTTCTGTATTTACACGTAATTTTCATACACGCAGATAATAAGCTGTGGTCCTCGAAGTGTCAGTCTTGAGAATGGGTTAAGCACGGTCTTGATAACGGTTCGCATGTGACCGTATTCAACCGCTGATACATTTCTGAAAGTAATTTTAATGTAAATATATGAAAACTTATTTCTGCACTTGAAGCTTGCGAGCACTGCAGAGGGCCAACAACGGTCAAATAGTTCCCGCTGGATAGCAGCAGAACCCTCTCAAGGGGAAAACTTACACAACGCAGAAAAAAAAAACACTGTCCTCGAGAAAAGGAATATATTGCCGTGTTCTTCAAGTTGTCCTGTCACGAAAGCCAGGATGAACTGGCGCAGGAATTGTTGCTACTTACACAGTGTCACATTTTAGTTCAGTGGTGCCAACCTAAGGTCAAATATATTTCGCATTTTTGCGAAATTGGAAAGTAATATAATGTCATCACCTTGGACTTAAAAATACATTTTCTCAAAATTAAGCTTAATTAAAAGCTGAAAAATAAAGATTCCTGACAGGGACAAAAAAAATTTCTCTCAGCCAGTAAGCAAAAATCAGGTCTGGGCCCAATCAAGTTTCTTATTCAAGGGGTACAGGAGAATCTAAATTCCGAGCTGAAGCAGCCAGGGTTTGAATCTTACCTATTGCCTACACTCAGCGTCCTCATTCCGCCTATACGACTTCACGGCGTCATGCTTAGGAACTAACCTTCATACGTACCATTTACTAATGCACATACATTACAGAAGAAGGCGCACTCTCTGTATACTTATCTATACTATATCTGATTCCATGGTACACGGTCTTCACTGAATAGATGAATATGATTCACTTGAAAAGAAAATTTCTTGCTCTTATATGACTCAAAGTTTTATCGTCGTCGTTATAAAAACTCCTGTTTTATGACCTGAATCCCTGTCATATTTACATGCATCTTCCATATAAGCCCAGATATCACAGGTGTGCTCTGCCTTTTCCTATGAGTTCCGCTAAGCAAAGCGCTTTACTCTACGGTTCTCCTTCATGCTTGCTCCATGTCCCACTCAGAGCATCTTTCTTGCTTTGATGAACATAACAATATTAGCCGAATAGTACACGTGAGCCTACAAATTTCCTTATTAATTTGGTGTCACTACTAAAGTATTTCCTTGTTTATTTATTTATTAATTAGTTACATATCTACTTCGACTTCATATGCAGTTACTCACTAGGAAAGTTAGTATAAAATTTGAGTATCTGTGAACAGTTTGTATATTATAACCCTGCCACCCACACACATCCGGCCTGTAGACTTCGAGCCAGGACGCCAAAAGATTTCGCGATACGAGCTCCTAATTTTAGATGACACTAACACACTCGTGTTTAAACGGAGGATAATCCCCAAGACATTAAATCGCTGAACACTGCATGTTTAGAAACACCACCTTCGAAATTTATTTCATGATATGACAAGTTTTTATCCGGCAACGGACCCGAAATCGTCGAGTTACATTATACATATATTGTATGTCTTTCTGATGCTGAAGGTTATAATCCTAACAGGGATAAATGTTGCAAAATAAGAACACGTAATTGTGTCTACCGACGAAATGCTATTCATCAGATGTTTCACGCGCGAATGGAAATGATCATAAAACACTACATGTAATTCACTCAGTCATTTTATTCTCTCTTATTTGTATTTTCTACCCACTTACCTATCCACCCACCCATCTTCCGCCCTCTTTATCTTTATACGGTATAAAAAGTATTTCTTTTTTACATCAGAAAACCACCACCAAACATCCTCATGTGGTCACGTTGTGACTCGAAGAATTGTATGGCTGTTGCTTGTGGCGTATAGGTATTGTCATGTGTCCGGGGTTTCGTGACAAATAATTACTGGGTTGAGGCTTTAAACGAAGCTGTTTTATTGGTCGACTCGTCTACAATTACGCTTACTATTATTAAAATCACTCTGACATAATTTCTTCCAGACGAAGCGACCTGACAAGTCCGTCGTCACTGATCATTCCCTTCTCTCGGGGGGTCTCGAATCTCTCTCTGATCACTGATCTCAAATCGAAGTCAAAGTAAAAGTCACATTGCGACTGACGGTCAGTCAGTAAGTCTTGGTGTCGAGTCCCGTCTGGGGCTCATGACCAGATATTTATTACTCTTTGACAGTTACGCTTTTGGTTTTGTGATCTGCGTCCTCATCTTCTCTTTATTTCCCTGACGTAGGTTCTTGGCGTACCGAATAGCAGACACCTTGCCTAATAGTGCAATTTCCTTGCTGCCCTGCAAGCGACTCTCTCGTTGCTACGAATATACATGTTTTCCTGGCCGTTGACTTGAAATGGTCGCTGTTGTTGTCATGCAACTGCCTCAAACAATTCGTTGCCTAGGAATTGCTAGCTGCTGACTAACAATGGATGCTGATTGTCACGCACTGTCTTGACAATGCGTTACCTAGGACGTGACACTTCTCTACGCAGTGGGTTCACCTGTCACAATATTCCATCCACTCTGGAAAAGAAGGACGTCATCTCTCGGTCACTGAAGCACATTCATTATCACCATTAGAGAGTTATTAAGTTACCCTTTCAACGTGCTTCTGAGACTCATACGCCGGTGAGAAGTTCAAACACACAGCATTTCTTGCGTAGAGTCCCTAAATAAAGTATGACGTGCCCTGGTTCCTACAGTGGTTGGGCTTATCACGGTGCTATGCCCTCATTTGAAGATAGAGAGGCATCTGTTTGTTAGCGTCCTTGAAGAAATATGATTTCTATAAGCAAGTTCTGCCGAATTATATTTCATCTGGATGGATGCAGCACATTTTTATTCTATTTTGCTTAGAATCTCAGCTATTTCTCCAAAATATTTCAAGTTATTCGTTTAAGGAATTTTGATGAAATTTGTTTTCAACAACTTGCAGTTAAAATTTCATTGAGGTTTAGGTTAATACTATGATGAAACACAAAAATATATTTAAACCTTACACTACTAAATTTTCAATGTTAGGAAGCCGAAGTAGTCACTAGTATAAGATACGCCGTTCCCAGTGGCCGCGCGGTATAAGGCATGAACAGTCTTCGCCCGCTCGAACACTGGGATTGAGGCTTCGAATCCCACTCCAGGCATGGATGTCTGTCTGCGTTTACTCTGTCATTGTTTTCTCCTGTGAATGCAGCGGTCTTAAAAAGGGCTGATCCCCTGTCCAAATAGTCATACCGGCTGTCTAAGATTAAAAAACTGAAGTGAAACGAAGCGTTTCACCGATGCCCTGTATTCAAAGTGGGAGCAAAAGGAATAGACAGAGGCAGATTATAAGATAAAACTGAAATATTCTTATAACTCAAAGAAAGGGACACCCGCTAGAAACCACACTCCACACAAAATGTGACAAAAATTTGTTGCTGGAATTTACTCTCGACGCTTGACAACGCAAATTATCCTATCAGAAACTAAGAATAATCATAATTCCATGTTGCATACATCTTTAACTTTTCAATTCTAAAGAAACTAATCAAAATACAAATGTAGACGAAAGGCGACAAATGAAAATTTCTTTGAGTTTTGAATACCATCATTATGGAGACTGCATGACTGATCATATTGTTTGTCGCCAATCGACAGAAGGGACTGGTGTGAGCCCATGCAGTTCCTTTGTAGGATAAAAATAGTGACTCTTACATTCATACGGAGGTGCAGTGGCAAAACGTAATCTGGCAAAAAGCCAATAATTCCTACAAGAAATGAAGCTTCCTTTTGTAATATTTTAGACGGAAAGAACTTATTGTAAAACACGATCTGTTCCTTCCTTGGTTGAACGCGAAGGGTAATCCACGACTCAGTCCACTCACTACTCCTCCTGAGTAAATCAGCTGCATATAAAATACTTGCTTCGTGGGGGAGAGGTAAGGAGTGGTGGTTGCCGCTGTCTTCCCAGACTGAGGGTTCACTTCTCTAAACAATTTCCCGCTTTCAGCAGATTTAATGTGGAGTCTCAGTAACAATGCACTGTACTGGCGCCGCTTTGGGGGGGGGGAGATCGTCTATATCTATCCTCTTGATTCCGTGTAGTGGCGACTAAGACATTAAACGACGGCTGCAGAGGGTTGCAAGGACAAGTTATTACTTTTGTTGCGATAGTTACAGCGTCACATGACAATTTATCATGACAGTGAATTGGAAAGAGGGTTGACGGACGCTGTGGTAGCCCATTTTAAAGAGTGTCCTGCATTTTCATTCAAGAGGTCAGAAATGCCACAGATTTGCAGTCGCGATAGCTAGTTTCATGGTAGAAATTCCAAAGCGATACCTCGCAGATGAAGTATGAATACTAACTAGACAGCCGATCTAGAAACCCGAGATTAACGGCAGTGGGGATCCGTTACGCTGACCAAGCGACAACCTCTATCCGCAAAGTTGGCACTAATTTCACCGACAAGCAGTGGTTACTCGGTCGGTATAGTTCGCTTGCGGACTACAGGCAGTAACAGTGACAGTGAATAATACTGATTCAGTTAATTCATCACTGAGATATTTTAATGTATAAACTGGGGAAACCCATGAAAATATCACTCGATATACGAGTATATGTTTTCCAGGTCCAAGTTTAAATATGCGGAAGTCCCTAACCTAGACTGCGTTTGTGGAAACCGAAACCATAATTAGATAAGATTTATGTAAAATAAAATAAAGTGAAGAAACGTGACCGTGAAGTTATTCGTGTGTCTAATCACCTAACCGCGAAAACACGCATGCAATATTGACGTAAAGCTCCACGCATACGCATTTCGGCAACACGATGCTCTGGTTGCTTTACATTTCACTCGTCCTCCATTGCACCCTAGTCAACATATATTCCCCAGGAGGTCATTGGATTTTTCAATTTACCTAATCCTTCCAGCGGCACTATGGTTCTGGCGTAGACTCAGTCTGTAACAGAGTTGAGTACCAGATCTTCCTGAGGGTAAAGGACGGCTGGCGCATAAGGCTGACCACCTCACAGCTATCTGTGTGCCGACTTTCTAGAAAATGTGGGAGCCGCGACATCTCGCAAACCTATGGATCTCCACAGCCTGCTACAAGCATAGTTTTTCCCTTTCTTATTGTCGAATATAAAACAGTAACACGTTAAACTCAAGGTTAATGACTGCTTTCATAACACTCCATACTGAGCCAGATGAATCCACTCCACCCGTCATGCATTTCCCTTGAAGATTAACCTTCTATCTACATCCAGTTCTTCCAAGCGGTTTATTCCGCCAAGCTCATTTTAACTAAAACTGTGCAAGCATTTCAACTCGATCTCCCATTATGAATTTCTTCCCATCCTTCTGTTACTTACTCAACCTTGGGCCCAAGAACCACGTTAAAATTGCCTCTTGCCAACATGGTCCAGTTTTGCCTGCAGTTGAGAACAGGATGCTGAGGAGAATATCAGGACCCAAGAGGAATGAAATAGGAGACTAGAGAAAACTGCATGTTGAGGAACTTCCTAGATACAGATGGTAGGACGCTGTTAAAATGGATCTTATAGAAGTGGTTTGGTGGTATGTAGTGGGTCGATCCGACTCAGGGTAGAGACTAGTGACGGACTCATGGTAATGCAATTTCGGGTTTCATAACATCCTGGGAATTTCTTGAGTGGATGAGCAACTGACGGTTTTCCAAGAATGACTGGGTTTAGTCACTTATTTCGTTAAACAGTAAGCTCCTCTGATTCTTCTGTGCACTTCGTTCTCTAAAACCAATCCACACAGACTCAATTCCTCTCTGACACTGATAATCAAATTTCATATCCAGATCCTTGCAGTCGGCTAGATTTTAGAGAAGGCGCCCGTCTATGCGTGTTCTGAGCCGCCCTCGGGTTCGGAAACAAACTTGAACCGTATTTCTTTCTGAAGGTGCCTAGGCCACTTGTGTATATGCAAGCCTTCGTCTACAGTTTGCTTGACTATCTTACCTGCTCGTTAAACTTTATTTTTAACCAAGAAACTGTGAGGATGGAAACATATGGTCTCTCTCCCGAATGAGGAACTAAGACAGACTGGGCCTTTACTCGATGACTCATTCCTCTTGGGATTACATACAAGACTCTCAAATCTATCCTCGATATGGTGGCATCCGGTAACTAAATGAAGCCGACTAAAGAAATTAGCCGCATTTATGAAACCCGAAGGTTCATTACCCTGTTCAAAAGAGTCAGCACTCGCCCCTATACAGGCCCAAATAAATTCAGTTCAAACTCATGCATCTTATTCCATAAGATTCATCTACGCGTTAGTTTCACAAATGGTCCCCTTTCTTCAGGTCTTCCGACTAGAATTATGTATGTATTTACTTACCCCCCCATGCCAACCATATGTCCTGTCAATCTGAACATTCTTTTTCTTCCTTCGACTTTACAGCCCCAATTTGGGCATTGGCCTACCCCCATGAAACTCTCCGTTTCACTTCGGTTTACTAGACCTAAGATAATCGGTAAGACCCTTTGAATGGGTGATCAGCTCGTCGCAAGGCCTCTACCTGTACATAAACACAGAAAAAGAGCACGCACACACAAACACTGAAGATCCATGCCCTGAGTGGGTTTGGAACCCACGATTCCGGCTTCCGAGCAAGCGAAGACAGTGCATGCCTTTGACCGCTCGGCTACCGTGACCGGCCTCAACATTCTTAGTTTCATAAATACTGTCACGTGTATCCGGGGTAACGTGACTAATAACTGTGGATTCTAGATTTGATGACTGGATTTATTTGACGTCACTATCAAAATTAAACTTAATTATAACAGTTCACAAATTTGACTCCTCTGGGTACCGAATCCCTCACTGTGCCGCTCTGCTTCGTTCTTGAAAGCTCGCTGAGTCACATCTCCTTCTTCGTATTCTGATCTTCTGAGACTTGAGTCTCATTGCGACTGGCGGTCAGTCAGCCAGTAAGCCTTGGTGTCAAGCCCTATCTGGGGCTCATGTCCAGATATTTATTACTCTTTGACAGTTACGGTCTTGTTTTTGTGGGGCGTCTGTCTTTCGTATATGCTGCTGGCCCTTGCCAGAGCAGTCTTTCTGGTGTCCGAGTCCCTTGGGACTCTCGACCATATTTTACTCTCTAAGATCTGAAATTTCTCTTTTCGTCCCCTCCTACGACTCGCAGGGTCACGGTGGAGGTATTCGTCCCCGCCTCCACATGTGTTTGATCTTCTGTATTCTCTCGTATTCTGTTTTATATCTGCTTGGCCTAGGAGTACTGAATAGGGGACACCGAGTCGAACAATTCATTTCTCCGTTGTCACATGAACGACCCTTCTGTAGCTGTAAGAACCTAGCCGTAGCTCAAAAACTCTCTGTTCCAGCTAGTCTTCACGGAAACGTGTATCTCAACAAGCCGTTACTGGTGCAGTGGACTCACATGTCACAATATCGAGCCTTACGTAATATTCCATAACAAATTGATTTTACTGGGAGGGGTTGCCTGTCCCCATTCAACCTCCTATTGAGGGACTACATTTATTTGGCTGTCTGGGACGACTGCATATGCAATGCTTTCACAGCTACCACGTACATCTAAAGGCCGACTCCTCCATCCAGAAACTGAGCATGCGCCATTCCATGGTGACAGCCATCGCAATTAATGCGGGCAATCTAAATATTTTTATCGTATTTTGGTGTTCGTCAAGAGAAGTGAAAATGACTTCTCCGCCATCTGCCATCAGCTCAATGACAGGTTGCGGGGGACATATTCTTGGAGGAAATGTCTTTAAATAAAGGTCGGAATGGGAAATATTTAAATAAAATTCTGCAAATTAAGCTTAGTGTACATATGGGGAAATTATGTGTAAATTCTTTTACATTAGGAATAAAATGTTTACTTTCGAAATCTGCTTTGGAGAATCTGTCTGCTTACAAAAGCTGCAGTACTATAAATTCAAACAGAACGTTAGTTTTTCTTAAAGCTTGCACGTAATTCATGACTACTCAAAAGTTTGAGGTTCTCACAGAGGTGGTTATGAAGAATGCTATTACCGTCCCCCCCCCCCTTCTTTCTTTGTACTTATGTGCCGGCTTCGGTTGACCACTTTACTCCTATCAGGAGCCTGTTACGGCAATAACTGAGGCAACCGGAAACTGCACTGTCCACTGCTCGAAATCAACATCACAACTTCCACTGTCCACAAACTGTTTATTTATTCAGAAGTGAAATATTTTAATTTCATTTGCAAGCACGGAGCAATATGGCCTTCTCTTTTTCCCCCTTGGCACTACAGCCCCAGTGAGCCTAGGCCTACCTCCATGAACTTCGATTTTTTAGATCATGTACATTCGGTAGGACTCCTTGGGCGGGTGATCAGCTCGTCGCAAAGCCTCTACCTGTACACAAACACAGAAAGACGCACACCAAACATCCATGCCCTGAGTGAGATTCGAAACCACGATCCCGACTTCCGAGCGAGCGAAGACAGTATATGCCTTAGACCGCTCGGCTACCGTGACCGACAATATGGACCTCTATTATTATCAAATTTTAACGACTCAAAGTGAAGTGCTCATGAATTTAGATAAACACAGTAGATCAGCCCAATGACGTCCGCCTCCCATTAATTCAAAACTCCCAGTATTTCAAGACTGGTATCTTGAGGCAGCATCGCTTCGTACCCCAAGAAGGGTTTGAACCGACGGTCTCTGTCCCAGACAAGAATTCATTTCTTATTGGCTGATTTTAACTAGCCAAATTCACCATGCAATCAGCACAAGCCAGTCACATAACGACCCTTGAGAATTAAACAGTTCCGAAGATACAGAACCGGAACCCCCACGTGAAAGCGGTTATATTCTTTACTTTAGGGTCCAGCTAAACCTTTCCGAAGACACTCTATGACAGTTACACATGTCTACAAACAAAAGACAGATCTTATGCAAACTACAGACTTGGCTCCCGTGTTGACCTTGTCCCCTTCCGGTCATCCAAACTACATGTAAGCAAAACAAGGCAGTTGTTTTCTGTTCAGATACGAAAAACAAGTCATAACACGCTAATAAATCGGTCTCGCCAATAAACCTGTCACCCTTCTGAAATGGCTAATGAGGACCATAGCGTTCACGGAGAACTGTAACAGGTTTTGACGGTCACAGTACTCTCTTCTGGGATATAACGCTATATAGCCCAATGAAAATCAACAGACGGTTCAGAGGAAAACATTGCCTCCATCTTCAGGGTCGAATAAGCTAAATAAAATACCAGGGTGAAAACTGGCGGCAATCTGTTTAAAGCTGACTTCCAACGGACTACAGCGCCTTATATTTTAGAACGTATAACTCTTCTATTTCTGACTACAGGATGTGAGGAAGTTCTCTTGGATGTTAACAGTTCCATGTCAGAAGGATGACCGCCTCTGTGGTCTAGCGCTAAGAGTTCTTAGCTACAGATCCAGAGGTCCGGGTTCGATTTCCGGCGCTACCTGATTCTCTTTTCTTGGAAGTAGTGGGTCTGGAACGGGGTCCACTCAGCCTCGTGAGGTCAATTGAGGAACTATTTCAAGGAAATAGCGGCTCCGGTCTAGAAAACCGAAATTAACAGCCGTGGGGATCCGTTGCGCTGACCACGCGACAATCTCTATCCGCAGAAGTTGGCACAAACTTCGCCGACAAGCGACAGTTGCTCGGTCGGTATAGTTCTCTTGCGGACTACAGGCCACGGAGCACAAAATATTTTTAATTTTCTTAAAAATTTTAAAAGTATATACATTATGTGTAATTTCAGTGTTATAGGCTACAACACTCCTGAAGTGACTGAACTAACAACTTTTATTTCCCAGGGTTAATATATTGAAGTCCGTGTCATCTTCACAAAATTGGGGCCGCAGTCTGGTGAGCTACTATCGCACTGTGTCGCTTGGAGACTATTCTCTTCAACACCTGAGCCATTGGTTCTAAGCTACCAGTAATACCACTGACATCATTGACTACGTCGCGGTTTATCCAGAGATAAACTCTCTTTGTCACTAAATTGGAGCAGACTTGGCACGCTGGATACCATGAGGATTGCCTTGCAGCGAACATCCACAAAAGTGGAATGGCTCTGGGAGATTTCCGAAGAGCAGAAGCTTAGTGCTAAGCAGGATCACATGAACTGATTCTTCAAAACCTTGCCCAAGTTGCAAGCCAAATAAAAAAAAAAAATAATAATAATAATTCAATTCGTGTTTATTTACGAGCAAACTTAAGAGCACAGAGGCCAATAACAAAGCTGGCACGAGTACATAGAAATACAGATATAACTAAAAGACAAAATACAAATAAGACAGTCTATATAATGGCATTAAATTAATAATAATTCCAAGAATAATTAAAGTTAGCATTAACAGGTGAGAAAATAAAATAAGTACATTTTGAATGGTTATTCCATTATGTGGTGAGAAAGGACAATACACATACATACACACATAGAAGTTAATAATAATAATAACAACCCAGTTAATTATTTACTCGTGTGGCAGCTCAACATCCTAATTCAATTCAATTTTATTCGTGTTTATTTACTCGTACGTGCAAACTTAACAGCACAGTGGCCAGTTACAAAATTAGCACGAGTACAAACAAATACACAAAAATAATTAAAGAGCAAAATACAAAATATCAGTCTATATAATAGCAATAAATTAATAACAATTCCAAGAAAAATTGAAGTCAATAGAAGGTAATAATAATAACTCAATTAATAATAATAATAATAATAATAATAATAATAATAATAATAACTCTATCAACATAAATCGAACCTATCATTGAGAAAATTAAAATATATTCTTTTAGTATTTTTGATTGGAATAATCATGGCAGCAATAAAATATAAAACAATTCAAGTTTTAAATGGATCATATAACATATTATTTTATTCCAAATTTTTGTTTATTTACATGCTAAATATGATTGAGGGAAAGAACTCTGACTGCAAATATGTCGAGATCTTTACCCACCGCGTTGGCAGCAAAGGCACACCGAGCAGAAGGACAGTGTTTGTTAGAAAAGTCCCTAAGGTTGTTTGGAGGAACACGAAGGTTAACGTTTTCCAAAAGGGAAGAGCAAAATTTTAGCCCACGATAGACCTAAATAAAAAAAAAAGTGCATCGAGGTGATGTCTCCGTTTACGTAAAGACTGTAGACTTAATTTCTCTAAGGAATCTGCATAATTATATGGAATACGAGGAAGAAACTATAAAAACCGACGGACTCAAACTTCTGCTGGATGCGCTCAAGCTTGTTGGCATCAGTGGACGTGGTAACGTTCAAAACTCCCTAGACATATTCCAACTTGGACCTGACTAAAGTAAAATATAGTACATACAGACTCTCCATGGAGGAAAACCTGTAGGTAATGGAGCGAATAAGGCCTAAAAGCTTTATGCATTAAAAAAATATGTAATTAACATGTGTGTGAAAATGTAACTTTGAATAAAAGAAAAACTCCCAGGTCCTTAATACTGCTGGTGCGTGTAATGATATCATGACAAAGCTGATACTCGTAGCTCAGAGAATTTGTTTTTCTGGTGTATGATACAACACGCGTTTTAGCAATATTAAGTTTCATGGAGTTAGCAGTGCACCAGTCACTTACGGAATTAATGTCAGATTGAAGTAAGAGGCAATCATGAGGAGAGTTAATAATGCGGAGAATTTTTAGGTCATCGGCAAAATTAGAAATTTACAGTAGTTAACGGAGTCACATAGGTCATTTATAAATATGTTGAAAAGAAAAGGCCCCAGAACAGAGCCTTGCGGCACCCCGGACCTTACGTGAAAAGACAGGGAGAGAGTGCCAGAAACGCGAACCCTGGATTGTCTGTTGGTTAAGTAACTGCGAAACCAGCTAACATAAGCATCAGAGAATCCGAAGGAGCTTAATTTTATGAAAGAGCATATTATGAGGGACGAGGTCAAAAGCATTAGAAAGATCAAAATAGACGGCATTAGCTTGACGCTCACCACGAAAAACAGGCGTCAAGAAGTCGAGAAACGTCACCAAATTGGTAACTGCAGATTTAGTTCTGGTAAAGCAATATTGAGCCGGTCACGGTAGCCGAGCGGTCTGCTCGCTTGGAAACCGTGATCGTGGGTTCGAATCCCACTCAGGGGCATGGCTGTTTAGTTTGTGTGTGTGCGTTTTCTGTGTTTGTGTACAGGTAGAGGCCTTGCGACGAGCTGACCACCCGCCCAAGGGGTCCTATTGAATGTGTAAGATCTAGAAAAACCGAAGTGAACGGAGAAGTTCATGGAGGTAGGCCTAGGCCCACTGGGGCTGTAGTGCCAAGGAAAAAAAAAACATTGATTGGGATTAAATATAGTGTAATGAGAAACATGATCATGAATAATGAATTCAAAAAATTTAGAGAAATTACTGAGAATAGAAATGGGCCTGTAGTTGCTCACAGCGGCAGGATTGCCTCTTTTAAATACTGGTAAAACAGCATATTCCTTCCAAGCAGCAGGAAATTTCTGCTGGGCCAGGCTCAAGTTGAATACATGCCTAAGAATAGGAATAAAAATACCTTAACAAGCTTTAATTGTTTCTTGCATCCTGTTGTGTATTTAATTAATATTAGAGTCAATTTTACCGACCAAACAACATATTTTTATTATTATTACACTGCATGTTTCGACCTCAAGAGGTCACCCTCAAGTGTACGAACATAGCTGTATAATTACACGCAATGACATTGGTCTTTTCACTTATTCGATCCTGTCTCTTATTCACGCCCACGCTCAATAATATATCAAGCTCCTCTCACAAAACACAAGTTAAAATATTGTTCTAAATGTCAAAATTTAAAATTTAAAATTTGCGAATCGAATTTCAATTCAGATCACTAGTTATGCTTTCACTTTCACTTGTTATTCAGTCACTTCCTACTTACGCTCATCACTGCGTCAAGTTCACTTTAACTATGAAGAAAGCAGTCTTCTGGGATTTGGCACCGTGTATATTTGGTTTTAATTACATTATTGGTTAAAAAGTTCATGAATTAAAGTTCAATTTTTTATATTGATTGCACTTTTCACTTTTGGAGGTCTTGCTGTTTTTCTGCGTCCTCTGATGTTGCTGGATCTGTTAGGTCCTTGTCATGATGCCTCCGTATTCTACAGGCAACGTTCCCACCTCATGACTCGTTGTACGCGGGTTCAAATACCCGGCGGAGGTCGTCGAATTTTTAAGGGCGGAAAAATTCAGGGAACAAGTCCTCCGGGAGGGACTTTAAGCCGTGTGTCCCGTGTCGTAACTTTACGGCACGTAAAAGAACCTCATATCTCCAAAGGAGATCACTGAGCCAAATTCCAGGACGTTTCCCGCCCAACAATAGTCTCTAAGGCCTCTGATAGATGGGGGAAGCATTATAGACACCGCCAAGCAAGTGGCCGAACTCGCTTGCTCGGCGGGACTGATGGTACGCTCCATTATCGGTAGGGTATAGAGACTGGTAGAATATCATAGAGGGAAGCACAACTGACCAATACTGGTCTAAGTGCATGGGGTAACCCACCCTCTCCAATAACTAACTAACTATATATATATATATATATTAAACGTCTATTTATCCACTGTCCGTCAACAATGCAGCAATTGTTTATGCATTGCTGACGGACTGTGGATACATAGACGTTTAATTAAAGATTTGCAACAGGATGTTGAAATACAGAATTATATATATATATATATGTGTGTGTGTGTGTGTCTTGTAATATATGACCTNAGACTAACACCTTTCGAAAACAATTCTAGAATATTACCGCTATACCAACCCGCATAATAATAATTCAGTTCAATTCAATTCATGTTTATTTGCATGCAAACTTAACAGCACAGAGGTCAATTATAATAATGATAATAATAATAATAACCCATTGAGTTTTTAATTAAGATTTCGATAAAAAATAGTAGTAAAGGCCCTTGCTTCTGGTACATGTGTTGTTGAGATACGGAAGGACTGAATCACGCTTGTTTGCCACCACACGCAACATCTGTATAACAGTACTTTATTTATTGATCGTTTGACAAAGCTGTCAGTAGCTCAGAACATAACGGTCTAGAGGTACGATGGTGATTAATGAATGATGAATTAGAGACGATGCAGAAAGAAGCAGCGCCGTATCAAGGCACTATCCTGACATTTTCTTTGAGGGGCTGAGGAAAACTACGGAAAATTCAGTCAGAATGTGCCGATCAAGTTTCGAATGGGGTACCGTTAGAGTAAAGGTCAGAAGCTTTCCGTCTGTGTCACATTTCTCTGTAGGTTCGCGTGCACTTTGGTGCAGTTGTTGCTTGCATTACTTGAATTGTCCTAACACCGTAACTGTAAAGCTTAGTTAAGTTCGAAACATCAGGTGCCACACAGAGCTACAGCTTACCACATCGAATAACATCGGCAAAATTCGCGCGGCCTTTATAATGGAAATTTTGTCACTGTCACATTCGTCGATGTTCCTGCCGGGATTCGAACCGGATAGTAAAAGTGTTCATTCCCTGCTTTTCACAGTTTAGGGGAACGGAGTTGTACAAAATCGGGCTGAAATTATGAAGAACACTAGCTACTGGAATATGACGCCTTATAATCTGGTAGTTCACCAATGTTTCGGAGGATTGTACTGCGTCCATCTTCAGGGTCAAATTCTAGGCTCTACTTTCTACCTACTACTTACCGGCTGATTGCTCGATTTACTCTACAACCCTGAAGATGGGGACAGTATGCTCTTCCGAAACGTCCGTGAACTTAGACTACACAGCGTCAGATTACACCATAAAATATACGTCACAATTACCGCTGTGAGAATCTCATTTCAACTGACTTTATGAAGCTCTCCATATTGCTCTGAAATCTAACAAGTGCGCAGCGTTTCTAGATCGTCACTTCCGGCAGTGTTTTGCTACACGGTACATGTTCCGCTCTCTACTGCTCAGCTGTTTTCTTTTCACATTCAGTGAGGAAATTGGATGGCAGTGTCGCCCCAGGTTCGATACCCGATGAGATACTATCTCGTTACCGCTACATAAGCAGTGGCGTCAGCCCCCGTCTGACAGGGTGTTTGTGAAAGTGATAAAGAACGTCATTCGAAAATATTTTATCCATCGACCATGGACTGGCTAGACAAAGAGCAACTTCTCATTGAACATCCGTCATTGCTTTGTATGTCACTGAGATGTGAGAAGTCGTGAGACGCACCAGAGAGCAAAACATTTTAATAGCTTGAGTCTCTGAGTCTGTATTGGTTAAATGACTTTCCTTTCCTCCTCTTGCTCGCACTTTGGAGCACTGATTTCTCAGTTTCATGATTATTTCTCAAACGGTAGGACTCCTTGGACGGGTGATCAGCTCGTCGAAAGGTCTCTACCTAAGCACGGGACAACATAAACACAGAAAAACGCAAACACACACTGAAAACACCATACCTTATGGGATTCTAGCCCACGATCCCGGCTTCCAAGCGAGCGAAAACAGTACATGACTTACGCCCCCCATACACACACAGTTTGGCCTTCCGATCGACCCTACAGGCAAAACTGTGACAGTTTACTCCTCCCTTTCCTCCCCATACACGCGCAGATAAAGCGGCAGGCTTCATGCCACAATCACGGTCTTCCAGCCTATAATGTTGAGTCACACACGTCACGTGCTACGGTCCTGCAGGCAGAACTGACGGACTGACGGGTTTCCCACAGGCCAACAGTCCAAACAATTGGCCGGCCGGCCCCACCACACACGTCAGTTTTGCCTTTCAGTCTTCAACTGTGCAGGCCGAACTGGAGGCCGAACTGTATGTGTATGGGGGCCCTTAGACTGCTCGGCTACCATGTCCGGCGATTCAGTGACTGACTTCTGGATATTTAACGACGCTGTTTCAACCTTTAAGTGATTAATTGTGGTGTAGCAAGCTGAACTCCTCAAAAGAGGGAATCCAACTACAGGGAGTGTAGTGAACCCCAGGTCCCACTGGAACAGTAGTAACTGGTAAAGGCCTTTTCCCGGGGTACAGAAGACTCGTTATCCCCGGTATGAAACCCGTTTAAGGGGAGAAAACCCTGGTTCTCGAATATAGGGGTTTTGCAAGAAGCTGGTAACCTGCTGAAGTAAAAAAAAAAGTTACTCGTGTTCCTCAAACACTGAATTGCAGGACTGACATATGCAGACCAAGAAGAAGATGGCCATATAGCTTGACGTTTGAAGATGGAAACGACTAACAAACTCAACCCTTGCAGATGATTCTGAGGTCTTCATGAACAGTGACTAGACAAGTGCCTCTGTAGATGAGTGTTTACAAGTGCCACTCTCTACAATTGGAGATGGTTACTGACGGGGCCGCGATGCGAACCGCATACAAGTCCAGACGGTTACTGTTACACTAACCTGTTAGTGATAAGGCAATTGCTTGGTCAGAGCGTCAGCACACAGCGGGAATTAGAGGACAACTAGTCTGGCCGTATGATACAGGGCCACTTCTGATCCATAGGGTTCTAACGTGTGGTAGCGTAGTCGGTATGGAGACTGGCTACTGCCTGGACGACTGAGGGAACCGAGTTCGAGCCCCGATAGGATCAATAATTTTCTCTTTTCAAAATCACATATAAACATACACACAGAACACTGGGACATCAGAGTCTCAAGACTGTTTACATCCTTAAAATAGCGTTACACTGAAAGGGACTAATATAAACACTTGTTACATACAGTCGTGTCAATTAGAGGTACTTGTACCCTTTCGTGTGTTGCAGCCCCACACGCGATATTTACGGCGTCGGTATGGCGACGTGCGGCATCGCTGCGTTCCTTCCTCTGAGCTGAAGTCCAGCACTTCAGTTTGTATCAACCGACAAGCAAAACGAAGTAGCATTTTTTTCAGTTTTCAGAAAGACTCCAAACTACTGATTATATGGCCCATGTCAGTGACGAACTTTCACTTTCCCTTTATGCCCAGTGGTCTCCTGATGAAGCTTACGGTTCGCTGAAACTAGTACCCCTAGATTATTGTTGCTTGAGAAGTACTGCTTAATTGTTTATTTTAAAATACAGCGATGTGCTACAGATAAACAATTATATGAGGATAAGCACATGAATCACTGTCACCCTCGACAGTGCTTCGGTTCTTCATACCTCACTGTTACCTTCTTCATCAGAGCTTTATTAAGTAAACTGTAAAGTATCCCATAGGAATATGAGACGTCGAGGCTCCCACATTTTCTAGACAATCGGCTCACAGATGGCGGTGAGGTTGTCAGCCTTACACGCCGGCCGCCCTTTACCCCGAGGAAGATACGTGGTTCTCATTTCTGTTGCGGGCTGAGTCGACCCCAGGGCCACAGTGCGGCTGGCAGGATTATGTCAACTGAAAAATCCAATGACCTCATCGGGAATCGAACCCGCGACCTTCTGGCTTGCAGCATGGTGCCTCAACAAGCCCCGCAGTTAGCCTACATAAAAGAAACTGAATCTAATTTAAAGCGTTCTATCGTCTGCGGTATAATGCCGAGTAGGCCGCTGAAAGTCAACCGTCGTTTCGAAGTAATATCTCGCCTCTGTCTTCATGGTAGAAGAATAGGCCGAGCAATAAATCAGCGTGAAAGCAGGTAGCGAACGGAGCATAATCTACTGCTATGAGTTCAGCGCACATTTCGGACGGAAGAAACAATAATTTGAAACAAAATTCTGTGAGTACGAAACTCTGAAATTCTACAGTTCAAAGACCAATGTATGGTGAGATGATACTAGAATTTATGGGAATTGCTTCTGGTGAAGCAAGTTGTGGCGACGAACCTCAGGGCGGTTCCTCTGAAAGGCTCCGGCGTTCCAAATTATTTACAGAGAGAGAGAGAGACATATATACAGATAAAGAGACGAAATCCAGACAGTACACACATGACAGGGCAAACAGAGAAATATGGGTAGGCACATTCATTCACACATGCAGAGATGTAGGTGTGTTGCTGGACTGACATGAGATAGGTTGGTAGGGGGTGCATAGTTGGAGGGACGGGAGAGACAAGCAGGCAGACGGAAGGAGTGGAACATAGGCTAGACGGACACACGGAACTAACTCAGGCACAATGGTGATAAAGAGACATCTCTGAAATCCATATGTTCCCAAAGTTTGTTTTCCCTGCAGGAAACCTGCGACACTACTGAGTGTCAGTCGCTTATTTAAGCTCTGGAGTGTAATCGAAGTGGAAGGTCCTCGGAAAAGCGTCACCCCCGGTAATTGACTCTTCGGACACACCAAATAATTACCTCTGAAAGGAATCGGTTTAGGTGGTAGTCGAAGTGCTCCGATCGCTAGAAGTTACAGCCGTTACAGGAAGATCCGGAAAATGGTATTCTTCCTTTTGTAGGCTGAACCAGGAATCAGCACCTCACCGCTACCTGTTAGTCGATTGTCTAGAAAATGTGGAAGCCTCAAGGTCTCATAACTTTATGGGCCTCCACGGCCTGTTATAGGGATAGCTTTACTTAAACTCACCGCCATCTGTGAGTCGATTGTCTAGAAAATGTGGAAGCCTCAAGGTCTCATAACCCTATGGGTCTCTACGGCCTGTTACAGGGATAGCTTTACTTAAACTGACCGCCATCTGTGAGCCGACTGTCTAGAAAATGTGGAAGCCTCAAGGTCTCATAACCCTATGGGTCTCTACGGCCTGTTACAGGGATAGCTTTACTTAAACTGACCGCCATCTGTGAGCCGACTGTCTAGAAAATGTGGACGCCTCAAGGTCTCATAACCCTATGGACCTTCACAGCCTGTTATTGGGATAGCTTTACTTAAACTGACCGCCATCTGTGAGCCGATTGTCTAGAAAATGTGGAAGCCTCAAGGTCTCATAACCCTATGGGCCTTCATAGCCTGTTATTGGGATAGCTTCACCATGAACTAGCGCCCCTGGTTCAAAAGCTGATAGGGCTCGACTAAACGCAGAGTCGCAGCTGAATTTTACTCCTGAAGAAGCAAGCGTAAAGAAGCGTCTCTAATTTCGCATGGTTGCTATATAATAAATTAAACAAATTAACTCTATCATTTAGCAATATATTAATTGGAGAGTAAAGTAAACCAGCTGAGCACAGTCCACATGAATATCCATTTTTATGATATCAACTATGACATATTCATGTCTGCTCCATGTATTCAATTTCTAACAGGTAACGAGACTTTGAATTTTGTTTCTTAATTCGTGCTACATTCCCAGTACATATAATCTTATATGCAAGGCCCGGATTTTGATGACATGTCATCTTTTTTTTCCTTGTATCCTATGCGATGCTCTTAAATATATAAATCTCGGATATGAGCTGCTGGTTGCAGAAATGTAAATTTTTTTGTCATTTTTTGACATTTTTAGGTTTAAGGCCATTTTTTTCACTTTGGGTGTAATTTTTTGGTAAATGTTTGGATTTTTAAGGGTATTTCTTGTCATTTTTGGCCATTTTAGGGAATTTTTCTTCATATGTTTTCTGAAATGTGAATAACATGGAAGCGAAGTGTTTTTTCTCTTCTCCTTTAGGTCATTTTTCTGGATTTTTTCGGTCATTTTATAGATCACTTTTTATATTTTCAGGTCATCAAAGTCCGGGCCCTCCATATTACATTTCTGGGTCATAACTTACGTCATTTTTCTGGATTTTTTCGGTCATTTTTTAAATATTTTCAGGTCATCAAAATCCGGGCCCTGCTTATATGTATCTCAGCTTCTGCGATGGTAGTGTCAGGTTCTCTATGAAGGAAGGAAGAAGTGAAAGAAAGCTAGCGGGAAGATATCTGCTCTGTCCGTCTTTCATGACTTTCTCCAAGATTAATCCCATTACAACTGTGCGTTTCGGAAACGGCCGATATTTGTTCCCGGCGCTGTCAATAGAGACAGGACTCCACAAGGGGGTCGGTCCCTTGATACCGCGATAAGAAACAGCTAACGCGTTGCGGCTGGGGATACCACGTGTCCGATACCGGTACCACATATTGCAGAACGATGACAGACTTCTGATGCGTTCAAACAAATTGGAATCAAGTGGGATTTGTGATTCTCACAGCGCTGGTTATGAAAAGCTGGACCTTCTGGGATATAACGCTGTGTAGTCTGTTGAAATCCACTTATGGCTTAGAGGAATACGTCGCGTTCTCCTTCAAGTTCGAAAAACAAGCCAAGCAGTAAACCAGAGTGAAGCAGGAAGCAAGTTCTACTTTGCATTCTACATGCTTCACATCGGTTTTATGTTTGGCTTATTCTTCGACCAGGAAGATGAAGGCGACATGTTACTTCGAAACGTCGGTTAAATTTCAACGGATTACACTGCGTTATATCTCAGAAGGCATAATTCTTCAGACTGGAATCAACATCTGTATATCGCTCTAGCTATCATAATGGCAGGGAACACGCGGTAGCGCGGTTGGTTGAGGCACTATGCTACAAGCCGGAAGGTTGCGGGTTCGAATCCCGATGAGGTCATTGGATTTCTCAATTGACCTAATCCTTCCAACCGCACTATGGTCCTGGGGTCGACTAAACCTCTAACAGAAATGAGTACCACGAATCTTCCTGGGGGTAAAGGGCGGCCAGCGTGTAAAGCTGACATCACCACCGCCATCTGTGAGCCGACTGTATAGAAAATGTTGGAACTTCGACGTCTCACAACCCTACGGGCCTCCACGGCCTGTTACGGGGAAAGCGTTAACTTTACATTTTTACGATAATGGCGATGAATGGATGATAAATTATTATTATTATCGAAAGATGGAAGAACACTCACCAATGTGTGACTGTGCTGGCAAAGGAACCTGAAACAGAAAATAAGCACGAGTTCAATGCCTGAGAATTAACACAGTACGGATGCGCAGATCCACGGAAACAGTATTAACTAATTAACTAATTAATTCCATGGAGCAGAGTCCTTGCTTAGAAGTTAACAGTGGCTCAGATAGTCACGGGTTTCCCCGCCTTCCATTTTGCCCGAAGGTTCATTTCGGTACTCACAAGCGTCACAAGATTCCGCCCCTGGTTCCTGTCTTGAATCAGATTAACTGGGCCCACACCAGCTCAACGTGTTTCTTTAAAATCCCCCCATTTACGCTTAGGTTTACTAAGTTGTTTCTCGTCTTCAGGGTTTCAGATCAGAATGTTAACATTAACGAAACGTTGCCACACCAAAGCAAATACACTGCAGCAATCCCATCAGTCTGATCACGGCCAATCTGCAGCACTAAAATTTAATAACAGTTAGAGTTTTTCATGTGCTTATTTAATTAAACACTATGCCTTGAAGACGTATGGAGAAGCGGGTGTATAGATCCACGTATTCTTGACCTCGTCTATGGTTGTAGGCGATTGGTCAGCTTCACGCCCCGGCCGCTTAACCCCCCAGGGAATGTGCCAGTTCCCATTGGACAGAAGGTTGAGAGAGCCCNCAACAAACGACACATTAAGAACATAGGAAATGGATAGGTTTAGGCTTTTAACACTCAAACACGAAGTAATAATAATATCTGTAAATTTACGAACTGCATTTGCAGCAGAAGCATATCTAGCGGAAGGGCAGTGCTTGAAGGAGCAACTGAAAGTGGTAAAGTTACATATGTTCCGACTAAGAACACGAATTCCGACTGCTTCGAGGACAGACGGCCAATATTTAATAATAATAATTTATTTTTTATTTATGTGCCGAGTCAACAGCCGTAAGGCCAATTACAGACAGAGCACAGTGTAGATACAGATATTATGGACAAACATAACATAAAGTCAAGGACAAATTACAGGCAAACACTGGAGAAAAAAACGCTTTACTGCAGAAAGAAAACAAACAAACGAAGATGAGAGGTAACAAGAACGTGATAACTGAGAACTATATAACACAGAACATTAGGAGTGTGAACAAATATTAATAACAATTTTAGGTTGATGGGTATGAAAATGATGGAGATTTTTACCCACCGTTTTGGCAGCAAAGGCACACCGAGCAGAAGGACAAACACCAAACAATGAGAAGTCCCTAAGACTGCTGGGAACACGAAGGCTAACATTTTCCAAAATAGAAGCGCAGGATTTAAGGCCACGGTATACCTGAACAGAAGAAAATGCATCAAGGCGATGCCTCCGCTTATGTAAAGACTGTAAACTTAATTTCTCTAAGGAATCTGCATAATTATATGGAAAACGAGGGAAGAAACGATAACAACAGACGGATGCAAACTTCTGCTGGATGCGCTCAAGCTTGTTGGCATCAATGGACGTGGTAACGTTCAAAACTCCCTAGACATATTCCAACTTGGACCTGACTAAAGTAAAGTATAGTACATACAGACTCTCCATGGAGGAAAATCTGTAGGTTATGGAGCGAATAAGGCCTAAAAGCTTTATGCATTCAGAAAATACGCAATCAATTCGTGTGTGAAAACATAATTTTGAATCAAAGATAACGCCTAAGTTCTTAATACTGCTCGTGCGTGTAATCATAGCATGTCAAAGCTGATATTCTTAAAACTTAGTTTTCCTTGTGTATGGCACAACAAGCGTTTCAGCAATATTAAGTCTCATGGCGTTAGCAATGCACCAGTCACTCACGGAATTAATGTCAGATTGAAGTAAGACGCTATCATGTGGTGAGTTAATGACGCGGAACATTTGGAGATCATCGGCAAAAATTAGAAGTTTACAGTAGTTAGGTGCATGGGTAATTTATGAATATGTTGAAAGAAAAGGCCCCAGAACAGAGCCTTGCGGCACACCGGACGTTACATGAAAAGGCAGGGAGAGACTGCCAGAAACGCGAACCCGAGACTGTCTGCTGGCTAAGTAACTGCGAAACCAGCTAACATAAGCATCAGAGAATCCGAAGGAGCTTAATTTATGCAAGAGTATTTATGCATGCAAGAGCAAGAGGGATGAGGTCAAGAGCATTTGAGAGAACAGAACAGTCATCACTGTCGATATTCGTATCATACAGATAGTTTCAACGGCTCATGAAATATCATGGTACATCACGAACCACTGTATGAAATCCCCACGAACATTTAAAATCAACAGCGAACCGTATTATTTAACAGTCACGATTGCAGGACCGTCGCACCGGTGTGTAAAGAAGCCGTAAGTGTTCCTGCAAATTTGAGAGTAATTTATGATTAGAATGGAGGAAATGTATACAAAGAATATGCAGGGTCCGAACCTCTCCACTTCTCTCTCGTCTCGCTACCAGCTTTCACGCGAAATGCAGCGCTGAGGCAGCAAGTGGACACCGGGAGCATGACAGGTGTAAGTGCGTCCACGTATTGTAGTGGGAGGATCTACGAGTAAAAGCAATTCCTTACATGACAGCTGGGATACATGCGGAAGCGTGTGAATGGTAAGGAATTTTCCTACTTAATGAACCGGTGCAAACGTTCTGGCATGTAAAAAAAAACATTTAGGCCTACATGAGATTCAGTTTGAAATTAATAGAGAATAGATTGCGACACTTTGGAATAAATCCCTAAAAATATCCCTACAATTCTGCAGAATCCTCACGGATATGGCTACCTGTATTCTGAATAGAGTGCTGCAAATGACACTTGGAATGAAACGAGTCTTTCCATGATAGAACCTGTCGAAAACACAACATTAAATAAGCAAAGGATTTCTTTACACGAAATTTCTGATTAATTATAGAAACTCAATTACTCATAATGCTTAGAGCTCCACAGAGCTGAGACCTTCCTAAGAAGCCAACACTTACACAAACACTAAAAAAATTTCCATTTTATGGGAACCGAATATTCATTATTCTGTTCACAAAATCCCCGCCACTGGTCTCTATTTTGGGTCAAATAAATCCAGTATATACTCCTACTCTATTTCTTTAAGATACATTTTAATATTATTCTCCCACCTACGTCTTAGTTTTATACCGGTACTTTCTTTCTTGTTTTCCCAAAAAAGGCATTCTTCGTCTCTTCCACGCATGCTACATAGCATGCCAACCCCATTCTCATTCAAATAATTTTTATAATTATATTTGGTGAGGAGTACAAGTTAAAACTGACTGTAGTAATTATCGAGGGATATCACTGCTATCAATTTCTACAAAATTGATTCCAATATTCTTCTCTCAAGGTTAAGTCCATATATACGTATAGATGAAATTATTGGGGATCATCAGTGTTGGTTTCAACGTAACAGATTAACTACAGATCAGATCTTTGCATTCGTCAGATATTGGATAAAAAATGGGAGTACGATGAGACAGTACATCAGCTATTCATAGACTTCAAGAAAGCCTATGATTCAGTTAGGAGGAAGTATTGTACAATATTCTGATAAGGTTTGGGACACCCATGAAACTAGTTAGGTTGATTAAAATGTGTTTAAACAAAACGTATAGTAAAGTCCGTGTAGGTAAACATTTGTCGGATAAATTTCCTATCCAGAATGGTATAAAACAAGGAGATGCTTTATCGCCACTCCTTTTCAACTTTGCCTTAGAATATGCCAGTAGGAATGTCCAGGGAAACCAGGTTGGACTGAAATTAAACGGGACACATCAGCTGTTGGCCTATGCCAATGATGTGAATCTACTGGGTGATAATGTAGATACCATAAAGAAAAACACACAAACTTTAATTGACGCAAGTAAAGAGTTTGGTCTGGAAGTAAACACAGAGAAAACTAAGTATATGTTACTGTCTCGTCACCAAAATGCAGGGCAAAATCATGATATAAAGAGAGGAAACAGATGTTTTTGAAAATGTGGCACAGTTCAGATATTTGGGAACAACGATAACAGATCAAAATCTGATTCAGGAGGAAATTAAGAGAAGATTGAACTCAGGCAATGCTTCCTACAATTCAGTCCAGAACATTTTGTCTTCGCATCTGCTGTCCAAAAANCAGAACATACAAAATTATAATTTTGCTGGTTGTTCTGTATGGGTGTGAAACTTGTTCTCTGATATTAAGGGCGGAATATAGACTGAGGGTGTTTGAGAACAGGGGTTTAAGAATATCTGGACAGAAGAGAGACGAAGTGACAGGAGGTTGGAGTAAACTGCATACTGAGGAGCTTCGTAACCTTTAGTCTTCTCCAGGTATAATTAAAATGATCACGTCAAGGAGGATGAGGTGGGCAGGGCATGTAGCACGAATGGGGGAGACGAGGAACGCGTATAGTATATTGGTGGGAAAGCCAGAAGGAAAGAGACCACTGGAAACACCAAGGCGTAGGTGGGTTGACAATATTAAAATGGATCTTAGAGAGACAGGTTGGGATGGTATTGATTGGATTGATCTGGCTCAGGATAGGGACAAGTGGATGGGTCTTGTGAAAACTATTCCATAAAATGCTGGGAAATTCTTGAGTAGCTGCAGAATTGACAACTCCTCCAGAATGGCTCAGCTCCATGATTAAGTACGTAAGTAAGTAAGAGGAGTACAAATTACGAAGATGACAATTATGAAGTTTTCTTCAGCATACAATTATTTCATCCCTCTAGGTACAAATCTTCTACTCAGCACCCTCTCTTCATATTATTCTCTTATCAGAGAGAAGGTCTTGCGCCCGTAATAAATATACAGTAGCAAATTGCATTATGTTATCAAATGAAATCACAGAGAACATGTTCCACAATATTTAATCCACTTTTCTCCCTGGCTTTTCGTGCGACAGACGATTTTGAGTACCGGACAAATATTGGTGCTTACTTAGCATGTACGGGTATTCGTCCTTGCTTTCTAAACATCCAGGTAAAGGAAAAGGCAAGCTTACAGATGGCGGTAGGTTTGTCAACCTTACGCGCCGGCCGCCCTTTACCACCCCCCCCCCCAAAAAATCTTCCTGGTACATATTAGTTTCTTTCAGAGACTGAGTCGACCACAGGGCCATAGTGCGGCTGGAAGGATTCGGTCAATTAAAAAAGTCACCTTTTCGGGACTCGAACCCGCGACCCTCTTGCTTGCATCATAGTGCCTCAACCAACTATGCTACCGAGTGCCCCTCATCCAGTACTGCTATAAAGTCTTTGTATAACAACATTCTTAGTGCTGTAATATCGTATCTGCAACCCTCTTCCTTCTTCCGCCACTGGAAACTGCTGTTTCAATTTTTCGAACAGCCGTGGTTACTCAAGAAACGGAATTTCCCGCATCAAGAAAATCACAGAGAATTGCGAAGAAGATAGCTGTGAGCCATGTGCAATTGGAAGGAATTCTACTGGTGGATGATCCAGTGTGAGTGGAACGTTCACATCAGAGAGCCTATTCCCTTTGTAAGCGCTATCTGAGGTCAAATTCCGGATGCTAGAAATCCATTAAGTATTTTTCGAAGTGGTTGATTATTATGCGTTTTGTAGAACACTGAATTAAATTATATATTTGTGAACGAACGGCCAAAGCCTTCCAAAACCTCTGAGATAAATCGACGAAAGGATTTCTCCAGATTTGAAGAAAATACTCTTTGTTGGTGGCAGCCAAGAGGCTAACACAATAAAGACAGCCCATGATTAGCCCAAACTGAAGTATTGTCAGGTCTCTGCTCTGCCAATCATGCCAACTATCGTAACAGAATTGCTGGAGCTTACTCTGAAGTAGGTGACAATTTTCTTAACCTCAGAGAAAATATAAACACTTCTACAAATAAATCTATCAGGTGGAAAACGGTCTCCATAATAAATATTAAGTCTTTTCCTACATAAATAAATAAATACAAATAACAAAAATAATTAGGATGTCGCTGATGGAAGCAATACCTCGTTTTCCTTTCTTCTTTGCATCCAGCTATACTTTGTTTTCTACTGAATCCGTGAGTACTTCCAAATTTTTCCACAGAATCATAAGCAAGAACCCACAGTTTGTGAACAGTGAATCTAGAATCACATTTCTGACGTATAATGACCCATAACTCTTATTCGCTTTCTGCTTCTAGTGTTGCTCCAACTTTTCGACTAAGTTATAGTAAAGCAGACCAGTTTCTTTCTCTTCAAAAATGCTGATCTTTACGACGAAGTATATGTTAGTATTTACATTTTGGAGGCTTCTATCCGGCTTGCATCTCCCATATCTGAAGCAGGCAAATACATAAAACATATCCTTGGATCCTAGTACTGGGAGCGACGTAGACTTAAAGAAAGCAGTTTTCTGGGATGTGGCGCCGTGTAGATTGTGTTAACCGACATTTCGGAGGAACGTCGGTTAACACAATACCTACACGACGCCACGTCCCAGAAGCCGGCTTTCTTCATAGTCACCGCCGTGAAAACCTCAAATCTTACAGAGCCTTACATTTCCATTCTTACTAATCTGCAATTCTGTCCGTGTAACAGCAGGGGTTTGAGAGGCTGAGACTCCCACATCTTCTAGACAACCGGCTCATAGATGGCGGTAAGGTCGTAGGCCTTACGTGCCGGCCGCCTTTTACCCCGCAGGAATCTTCCTGGTGCTAAGTTCTGTTAGGGTCCAGTCAACCCCAGGGCTACATTGCGGATTGACTGATTAGGTAAATTGAAAACATGCATTGGCCTTATCGGGATACGAACCCACCATCTTCCGGCTTGTAGCACAGTTCCTCAACCAACTATGCTACTGCGTGTCCCCATAAATTTAAAGAAATATCAGCGTATATTTTATGTCTGTGTCATTATGTGAGAACAGTCTCCAAATGATTACGTGCAATATAGAAACCATAACAGTGGATTTACGTGCTAAATGAAATGCAGCAAGCAGCCTCAAAATGTTTCTGCTCATAATACCCGAAAAGTACTGCCTATATTAGCCACAATAGCAACTTTCATATGTGGCATTACATGAGACCACAGCGTGTAAATTACCTATGTCCCGCCTACACAGCTTCCACTGCAACATGCCAACTTCATATTGCGTCTGCCACTTACCGCTTTCCAAACATGCATCATACAAGAATAGCAACTTCCCGGAAGTTGCTGAGACTCACACTAGCAACAAATGTTCCCATTTCGCTGCATCTTTATTTCCGTTCGCCAAGTCTCCTGTCACATAGCATCAGCTAAACGTTAAAGAATGACTATCAGCGGAATCTGCGCCTTTCTAACATTTTTCCTAAAACCCACGCTCAAAACCTGGATGCAGCTTAAATTTGAGGGTGTCATATATATGGGTGTCCCAGGAGGAATGGACCAAACTTCGGGAGGGTGTTCCTTATGTTAAAGTATGCCGATATAACCCAAAACACCTATGTCCAAAGTTGAACGGTTACGGAGATAATGGCCTGAGAAAAGTGTGGTCTTCTGGCGGGTCCACGCACTGTACCTGTCAGCTGGCATGTCTTATCTATGTTTGTCCTTGAGTGTGGTGATTCACACTAGCCGTAAGCTCATGTGCTACGTACAGAGTACGTTGCGGCCGCGTCGTAAATGGTTAGTAATTAGTTGTGAGTAGTTGCTGAAATGCCTTTTGTGTTTTCACACGTGGAATATTGTGATATGCATTTTGTGTGTGGATTTTGCTGTGGCAATGCACGTGCTGCTGTTGAATAATACCAAAGTCGTTTTAACGATCGAAGGATTCCATCTCGAAGTGTATTTACGCGAATTCACCAGACATTGCGTGATACTGGTTCTCTTCCGAGTGTTTCTGTGCAGTCTGAAAGGGAGGATGTACGAATGATAAACACACGAGAGAACATTCCTGAGATGGTTCAGAGAAGTCCGCGTCTGTCCACTCGTAGAATGGCCTCTCGCATCGGCGTATCACATATGCAGGTGTGGCGAACTTTACATGATGAAGAGTTGTATCCTTACCATGATCAAAGGGTACAACATCTGGAACCAGACGACCATGCACAGTGTATGGATTTGTGCCACTGGATAAAAGCTCATCCCGAACTGTTAACCGTCATTTACCCTGGACGGTGTAAATAATTTACGAAATGTGCATACGTGGTCCCATAATAATCCACATGAGATAATGGAAACGAAATTCCAAAAGAGATTTTCCGTGAATGTACGTTTAATACAGTTATGTAGTCGGCTTATAGCGCAGTCAGCCATGTTACGTCAGCGCTTGCCAGTCATGTGTCATGTAGAGTGCTTGGAAACCCTAAGGACAATTATGACATGGCGAAAGAGTATTTTGTACTTCAATTTTATGGATTCATGTCATTCATAAGTTAGTTTGATGTTACGTACATTATTAACATTACAGAAATCACATATTCCTGCCAGTTTTAATATGTATTTTGTAATCAACAACTAACACTGGTCAAAGTTTCACACTTCTTTGGCCATTATTTCCGTAACCGTTCAACTATGGACATAGGCGTTTTGGGCTATATCGGCATATTTTAACATAAGGAACACCCTCCCGAAGTTTGGCACATTCCTCCTGGGACAACCTGTATACAGAATATTTCACGACTTTAGGGCATAACTGCAGGAGATCATTTCTTAGGTCTTTGTGATCAAAAAAGTTCATATAAACATGTGTCCGATTTTGGACGGTTACGGAGTTATGACCGATTTAAACTCACAATAGAAGGTAACGATTACTGACAATAAACGGAACAAAATAATAAACCAGCATAATACATGATACATTTAAAGTATGAATGTAAAGTTAACTTCGTGAAATTACCTTTAATTTGAATTGATTGGTGCTTCAAG
>NW_019739216.1:319256-336132 GCF_002891405.2 Cryptotermes secundus
GTTGAAAGATGGCGGTAAGGTTGTCAGCTTTACGCGTCGGTCGCGCTTTACTGCACAGGAAAATTATTTAATTTATATATATATATATATATACACTTATGGCTGGATCGACGTGCGAAAAGTTGGATGAAATTTATTCATATTTGTCATTTAAGACAGCGGTTCTCAACCTTCGTGAGACCGTGGCCCGGTAAATTTGCTTTTTTATAAAACTAGGGCCCGGTACAAGACAACGGCCCGACTGTTGAGAAACACCGATTTAAAGAGTTTATCCGTCATAAGTTTAGGCCAGGTGAATATGAAGACTCTATTCTCTAAAATTTTGGTCCTTAAAATAGGTTCCAACAAATAAAATAGCGAAAACGGCATCAAAGATTGCGTTTAAAATTCAGTAAGTTATGAAGACCACTTCCCCAAATAAAACAACGTGGATAGTATGCGCTCTAGATGGACAAATGCGAAATGTTGATTTTATCACAATCAGCTTTAGCGATCGGACGGATTTCGGTGATGTTCGGTATCCTGCGGCACAAAATGTTGCGCGATTTCATTTCCGAGGCAATGCAGCGAAGGCCAGATCTATATGAGGAGTATGTACAGTACAACGGTTTGCATCAATTCTCTATACTCTGTAGACAGAATGACATAGCAAGACTATTCAATTTGAGATTAATTTTTACTGTATTGTAGAGTTTCTTAATGTTACACTCAATTCTGGACAGAAAACTATAAATATCAACGGAAATTCTGACGATTTACAATGACAAAGCACCATATTGGGGCCACCCTTCAACAAATTCACAGCCATCTGTTTATATTTCATATTATAACGTGAATGGCCGGAACGTTTCTAGGTAACGGACCGGTAAACATCCCACGACCGAATACACACAAGGCAACAATGGAAGAATTATCTCAGTGGAAGAATGGTATTGCGCATTGCCAAGTAACAGCGCACCAATGAAGACGCTGGCCAGGAATCACGTGACTTATTCTGTGTGGTCTTAGTTATGCAACAGTAGAACTGTGTTTTCTGTGCATGGTCCGTGCGTAGGCTATATAACGAAAATTACACCAGCAGTGCAGTTGATTTCTTGGTAGGAGGCAGCCATGGGAAGTTCGTAGAACTTTGAAGACTTAAAGTGTGATTAGAAGGCTTTATTCTTCTGTGATGCTTGGAGTGATTTGAAGCGCTAGTTCCTGTGTTTTAATTGTATTACCTGGAAAGGACAATGTGTGTGTGTAACAGTGAATTATGTAGTGTAGAAACAGCGATACTGCTGCACTAATTGTAATTAAGAGAGGGAGAGTGTAACCGAAGTGCTACTAAATCCAATCATGGCCGCGCCATAGCTCAAGCGGTTAGCCGCTGGCTTCCCACCGCGGCGGCCCGGGTTCGATCCAGGGTCTGGTCAAGTGTGATTTGTGGTGGACAAAGTGGCGCTGGGGCAGGTTTTCTCCGAGTACTTCGGTTTCCCCTGCCAATCTTCATTCCACCAATTGCTCCACAATCACCCTCACCTATCATCTTGGGCTGGTAAAATAGGCCAGAAGTGGCCGCAGTACAAGGGACTTAGTCCCACCCCACTAGCAGTAAAAAAATTCAATCATCCGAAATAGAACCCGTCATTTTCGTCACGCGTACTACCCAACACGTAACAATATTCACCCAGGACAGAAAGCCTTCGCGATATGCTAAACTGGCAGTCATTGCCATCTTCTTCCTCATCTGCAACATAAATTCCTAGTCAAACACTTCATTTGAATATCTAAAGCTCAATATCGTTTCCGAAGGCATGAAGGTAACAATTAGACTGCACGCCACACGAAAATTTCAGGCAGGTTGGGGATCACTCGTCATGTCCTAGCTTCACTAATTCTGTTTCGAATTAATAAGTTATTGACAATATTATTTTCTAATTGATGCATAAAGAAAGTATGTGAATTTAGGATTAACAGAACAATTTAATATGGAAGCTATTAGGTTAATAAATCACCAAAGGCGGACAGACAGAGATCATGAAATTCGAAGATTCAGCATTTCCAGGAAATATGTTTGCTAAAGGTCATGGATGTCTGTCTGCTTTTTGTGTGTGTTTGTTTTGTCGTGTGTAGCTAGCGGCCTTGCGACGGGTTGATTCCTCGTCCAAGAAGACCTGTCAACATTCTATAAAGTTCATAAATTTAAACTTATTTCTGAATGGAAACAGAAAAGATAACTTAATCCGTCAAGGGGACGAAGAAGAAGAAAAAAATAAAAGGAGAAGTTCTTTAGAGTCTGTAGTGTCCGAATTGCTGGCTTCTGCCTGTCATAAACTTGAAGGAATACGGCTATTAAGTACAGCATATCTACATTCAACCCGAAGAATGCCGTCTTCTGGAATGTGGCGCAGTGTAGCTCTTGTGCAAACCGACGTTTCGGTTCCTCCTAAAAGTCGGTTTACGTAAGATCTACACTGCGCCACATTCCAGAGGACGACATTCTTCATAGTCACCGCTGTGAATACTTCAAATCTTACATTTAAATTGTTCCTCTTAATGAAACGGAAAATACAACAGATTTATACATGTGCACAGGCAGTCACATTTATCTAGTTAAGCCTCCCTACGTGAGGGCGCCGCCACTCGATATGTGCAACAATACGGATTATAGAACAAGTGTTTCTTTATTTTGTTTAAACAAGCGATCCCATTTATTTTGCTAGCCTTAACTCTTCCATGAAATTTGTAACTAATTCTTTAGGCTCTGCAATTTCAATGTCCTTCAATTTATCCCAGATATTCAAATTAACGTGATCCTTCTTCACTGCTCATTTATTGAAGTTCATCATTAATAATTAAAACACTACTGGGGGGACTTGATCGGATTAAGCGAAATCCGGTTTACGAGATCTGCACTAGTGAGCTTTTGGTGCCCACGTAAACACATACATAAGGATGCACGTACACATGTATATATATAGTTACTCGTTCATTCCTTCATTCACAAACAGGATGTAGGTTCAACTTCCATTCTATGGCTCTGATAGGTATACTTCAACGGTATTCGAGACCCCACTGTGGCAAACTCAAGGAATATTTTGCAAAATTTGATACCTTACATGTTACATATTCGTGTGACATATGCCCGTCCATTACTCGATTCATTAAAAGAGATTTTTAGATTCTGATAAATGTTAACAAGATACATCAATGAACAGATCCGGACTATTAGCAGCCTCATGCATGGTGAACGCGATAGAGATTACTGGTACACAACTGAATCCTGCTGCTGGCTATACAGGAACCCACAAACAATAAACAAAACAAACTCCGTGGCCTGTAATCCGCAAGCGAACTATACCAACTGAGCGACCGCCGCTTTTCGGTGAAGTTAGTGCCAACTTTTGCAAATAGTGTGTGTCACGTTGTCAGCGTAACGAATTCCCACGGCCGTTAATCTCGATTTTCTAGACCGGAGCCGCTATTTCCTTGAAATAGCTCCTCAATTATCCTCACGAGGCTGAGTGGTCACAGGAACATCTAAGAAATAAAACGATATAAGAAAGGTCATGTTGCTCTTGTGTTCCGCAGACTTCATCTGTAAATAAAATGTACTATTGAGGATCTACACTGAAGCTCGTTAGACGAATTTAATTTTTTTTCTCTCTCTCCTTTACTGACAATCACATTGTACAATCTATAAGTCAATGTGATGATTGGTGTATAATTTAATAACTAGAATTTAATTTGAATTCATATCCGTTCAATGTAACGTTTGATTTACATGAAGTTAAATTAGAAGTTAATGATTAGGCATAGGATTTGTAGGCACTACATTTAGAAATGGGGGCACGCGGTAGCGTAGTTGGTTGAGGGGCTATGCTACAAACCGGAAGGTTGCAGGTTCAAGTCCCGATGACTTCACTGGATTTTTTTTGTTGACGTAATCCTTCCAGTCGCACTATGGCCCTGGGGTCGACTCAGCCTCTAACAGAAATGAGTTTTGGCACTACAGCCCCAATGGGCCTAGGCCTACCTCCACGAACTTCTCCGTTCACAACAGAAATGAGTACCAGGAATTAACTAAATAATTTTCCTGGGGAGTAAAGCGCAGCCGGCGCGTAAGGCTGACAACCTTACCTCCATCTTTGAGCCGATTGTCTAGATAATGTGGGAACCCTATGGGCCTTCACGGCCTATTTCAGGGATAGTTTTACCTTTTTTTACATTTAGAAATTGTTTATTTTTGTGCCTTGGATGTAAAATGTCCCCTAAATATTAAATTAAATGTTATCTTTTAAAGTTCTCATGAATACGTAAAGTAGTCACTAAAAGTCTTCAGTGTCTCAAGCAGAAAGTGAAACACCATTGCAGTGAACCACGAAAGCCATCTCTCAAATGTGTATCGTTAAGTCCGTATGGATTATCAGAAACGAAATATTCGTATATAGAAACTTCAAGTTCAATGTCACATGGTACTTGACGCATACTTGTAACACTAGATGTCAGTGCACACTTAAGTCTTTCAGGTTCTCGGAAAAAAAAATCGGAGCTTCCCACTCTAATACGCATCAAGTCTGTCACTTTGGCATCAAACCCTTCATGCTTACCGAGACCTGAGAGGAATTCTTGTTTTACATCAGCTTCCGAGTTCTTGATTTTATTCAGTTTTCTCAAATGTCATTGACTTCTTTCATTGTTTGTGGCTTTTCACAAATTTGTTATAGATTGCGACAGAAAACTGAAATTTACACGAATGTCAGGCAAATCCACTTTTAGCACCTTGCATTAACTGTCATTAAAGTTTTCTGCACGATACACAGTGGCATCCAACTAAATTATTCAATGCGCAGTTTTTGTAGTTTCAGGGGAATGGTGTGTCTGCAGCTTTGTGAAAAGTGCGCGTTACACATGTGACAGTTTAGGGTGGTCGGCTGGTTTGATCATGTGCTGTGTGGCATCTATAACTAGGAACAACAAGGAGTCAAATTTCACATCATCTGGGCGCGGAGTCTGCAACTGTTCATTGATAACACTTGCTGAACTGTGGACATTTCCTAGCATGACAGAGAAATAATTTCTATGACACAGTCTGATCATTTCTGAAACACCAATAAAAATATCCGAAAAAAATCTTCCACTGCATCCGTTATTTGTTCTATGAACACTCAAATGTTTTCTTTTCCGCACAATAGTTCAATGCTTCTCCATAAGACATGCTGTAGGTACACAGCTTTCCCTTAAAGTAGGCTCATCTGCAGGCTATGTGTATACATTACAAGGAAACCCTGAATTCGAGATTATCAATTTTAGAAACTGGTTACAAAGGCACTGCACAGGTCTGTCGCAAAGTGTGCAAACTTTGGAGGTCTTGAAGAAGACTTGTAGAAGAAGACTCTTCAATCAGAGACTGCATATCTGGCCGACATTCTAAGTACATTACGGCGACAATACTGTCACGGATTGGGTGTATGTCAGGCGACAAATAACTTCACGCCGTTTTGGATGTAGCGAATTTATTGAACACTCGCTCTCACAATTACACCACTACTGCCATTTGTAGTATCACAAATACTTCTCCTGTAGTTATTTGCATTCACTCGATACAACGCGACTCGGCGACTGCTAGGCTACAATTGACTGGTTACTGGTAACTCTCAAAGTCAAAGTCACATTGCGACTGACGGTCAGTCAGTCAGTAAGTCTTGGTGTCGAGCCCCAAATATTAATTATTACCGTTTGACAGTTACAGTCTTGTTTTTGTGGAGCGTCTTCTCTGACGAGAGGACGGGTCTGTCTCTTGTATATGCTGCTGGCCCTTGCCAGCGCAGTCTTACTCGGGTCAGAGTCCCTTGGGACTCGGACCCGAGTTCACTAAGCGATGGTTATGAAGAGTTATGACTTCTGGTAACTCTCTCTCTAGTAACTCCTGTTATGTAGCTTCCGCACTGACAACACAGAAAACAGTTACGTGATAGCTACCATTGTTGCGTAACGTCGTGTTTACAGGCGTTCCTGGGGAACGCTGCTGAGAGTTGTTTATTGCTGCGTAGTAACCGTGGTGTCCCCTGTTACGTCGCTGTTGGAAGTGCTGTTACGTCACCGCGGGAGGTGACGGAGTGCTTACCAAGAGTTGCGTAATAATGGAAGGGGTGGGGGTATGTGACGTCACTCGCGAGACCGTAGAGTTCACGTGACCCATACTTCCCGTTGCGCCATCTACGTTACAATACATTTGCTTCCACTTAAATTTCTTGCATATTGAGGACGCTGTTGTGAGACAACAGATTTTCCACGTGCCTGAAAAAAAATAGCTTACTGCTACATCTGAACACATCCTCGAATCCCTTAACACACTGACGTAAACGTAAACTTGCATAACATTCGACTTTTCCCATTTTTGTGAACTAACCTCAACCGCTCCGCCATAGTTAAATTAGAAAGCTGCAGCACTGGAAACAATCTCCAGGAATACCTCTAGTGGTCAATATTGAGTGCTTAACAGTAGTAGCTGCAACTGGTCGCTTTCTGTATTTCAGCATCCTGTTGCAAATCTTTAATTAAACTTCTATGTATTCAAAGTCCGTCAATAATGCAACAATTGTTTATTCACCATTTAACACTTAACACCACATGTTCCGGTCATAGATGGCCATCTTCAGGTGTCTTAATGCACACTGCTCTGATGTGCGCTAAACCCTGCTACAGGTGGGTGCCACTGGCACTCATGCATTCATTACATTTAAACTGTTGGGATTCCCTTTAATGACGACATCAATATTTCGACAACAGATTGTGCATGCTTATGATATACTGATTTATCTATTCTCCTAGACGTATATTACTCAGTTTCATTCATATAAGCCAAATTATCTGTATGCATAAAGATTTTTTATTGCTAGTGGCATGGGAGTAAGTCCCTTGTACTGCGGCCACTTCTGGCCTATTGTACCAGCCCACATGATAGGTGAAGGTGATTGTGGAGCAATTGGTGGAATGAAGATTGGCAGGAGAAACCGAAGTACTCGGAGAAAAAACCTGCCCCAGCGCCACTTTGTCCACCACAATTCCCACTTGACAAGACCCCGGGATCGAACTCGGGCCGCCGCGGTGGGAAGCCAGCGACTAACCGCTTGAGCTATGGCAGATGCATAAAGTTAAGTGGAAATGTATATCAATCAGTTTCATTCATATATCCCAAAATATATTTATTTAAATGAAGTATGTGGAAATGTGTATTTCAGATGATATAGAAGTTTGTGTATTAGCAGCAGTAACTTGAATGCTACATTTGCTTTACTGGCCTTAAAAAGCTATAAAAAGTTTTTTTCGCGTAGAAATCCGTTCCATATTAAGATAAATACTAAAAAAATTCCTGTCTTGAGAAATGACTTAAAATACAAATCTTATTGCAGGCTTCAACCTTTACTGAACATACTTTTCGGTACTGCTTTGCGTGTATGAAATTGACTCAGGATTACTGTATGCTAGTGAAGTTCTTAACACCAGTTAAATAACTCTTGCTCGGTTCAAAGATATTTCCAACTACACTAGTTAGGTGCTACCTAGCGTGGGAACACTGTAAAGGATACAGGCGGAAGCTGCCGTGCTTATGTGTTTTAAGGTTCTATTCAGCATTTCATTGCTTAGATGAAGAAAATCACAAAAGCCCAGACTAACTGTTCTCCTTGCTTGCATTCGAACCCAGAGAAATACAAGTAATGAGCCAGATGTATTGACAGAGACTTGACAAATTGAACGGTGTCACGTGTGTGGTGGTACGCGTGACGAGAATGACGGGTTCTAGCTCGGATGATCGGATTTATTGGCCCCTTGCTTACAACCTCTCTTAATCTTAATAACAGTCTCACTGGATAGTACACCTAATATCACTGTACTAACGCACACATGAAGTCTTCTAATTCATATGCGAATTCTTCACATGCCGACCTCCTGTACTTTCCTGTTCTCCTGGTTTCAATTCGCTCCTTAAGCTTACGACTGACTCCAGCTTGCTGTTTCAGCTTCGGAATTCTGCTCACCTTCATAGGCGCTGGACAGACAACGCATCACAGTAACATGTCACGTGTGTGGCGTCAAAGCGCGCGTTGCATAGCAACGGTCCGTCCGCGGGCATAGAAAACACCGTTCCTGTACAGTTGGCTGATTGTGTGTTGCGGGCGCTGTCTAGCAACGGTCAATATTTACAGATTCACTGTTCACCAACGGGTCTATACACCACAATAGTTTATTTTATACATACACCAACTATTTCCCATTCTACGTACTTTATACACCTGTAACCTATGACAACAAAAGAAACTTCCGCTATGCTAATCAGCATAACATGAAGGCGGATGGAATGGCGATGAAGATAGGTACATTCCAGCTCTCGACATGAGTTTGAGGGTAAAGTTAACTTCACACATCCGCCACTTTACACAAGCAAAGAGAGTTCTCGTCTGATCGGAAGCTGTAACAGCGTCGAGAAGCGAGTGCAGAGTGAACAGGACCATCACGCTGCACTCCTGCAGATGTTTTGTGGCGCACCAGGAGACGCAAGCCTGCTGGTGGGCAACTTAACGTCTCTCTATACCTGGTGTAGACAGGAAGGGGCAACATTCTGAGCGGCAGCCAGGACAACTGTTATGAAAACAAGTGCTATATTAATTCTGTGTACCAATTCCAATATATTTCAGTGACTGAAGCTTGCAGTTCCATGAAATTTGTATCAGTTCTTGCCAGTTTAGCACTGCGTAAGTGCTTGTGCTGAAAGCTTTCTGACAGGTCACTGGCGGTGTATTTGAGTTCCTGAAAGATTCAGGCTCACAAATATTAATACCAGGCACATGCGTTTATAATATGTCAGTACGCAAAGTTAACTTTTAAAGTTGCAGTGGTTTATGTCCCCACATCAACGAAAATTTCTGCCGCGTTTTCCATGTCAATATCGTTTCATGGAAACAAATTCTTTGTTACTAAAACTGATGGTGCCCTTTCAACTCCATAAATCATGCAAGTCGCAGGGGTGGGATAATTATGAAGACGAATTCGAATCATTTTAAAGGAAGAGGTCGTTGCCAATTTTAAAAAGTTTTCTGTATTTCTCTGGTGGACCTGAGGAAACCCACGAAATAATATCACTCAGGAGAACGTGACGTCTCTGAGGCAAGATTCGAACCTAGAATAAATAGATGTAATATTTCCAGGTCACCTCTATGTAGCCACGCATTACACACACTATTTACTCCGATTAGGCCTGCTTTGGTAGCGACAGCATTTGCATTACTTTGAGTCTCTTTCATTACATCACAAACCTGATAATTCTGATATGAAACACAGATATGAATGAACTGTGTGATGATGGATATGAGATTTGGTACTTGGAATGTACGAAGTTTGTAGAGGGCAGGTTCGCTCAGGGCAGTGGAAGAAGAAATCTTAAAACATAAGTTAGATTTAGCGGGGGTACAGGTGATCAGACGGGATGGAGGTGGCATCGCACCATCAGGAGAATATACATTTTTCTATGGAAAGGGGAATGAAAATCGTGAATTAGGTAAAGTTTTTTTCGTACATAAGAGAATCGTATTAGCAGTTAAGTGGGTAGATTTCGTTAGTGATAGGATATCATATATAATACTAAAAGGTCGCTGGTGTGATATCATCGTTATGAATGTTCACGCCCCAACGGACGGCAAAATTCATGACCTAAAGGACAGGTTCTAGGAAGAACTAGAACATGTATTTGATAAATTTCTGAAGTACCCTATGAACATTTTGTTAGGAGATTTCAAGGCCAAAGTAGGGAGGGAAGACATTTTCAAACCAACGATTGGGAATGAGAATCTGCATGAAATTAGTAATGATAATGGAGATAGAGTAGTATATTTTGCCACATCAAAAAATCTTACTGTCAAAAGTACAATGTTCCCGCATCGTAACATCCATAAATTTTCTTGGACATCTGCTGATGGGAAGATACACAATCAGATCGACCATATTTTGATACACAGGAGACAGCACTCAAGTATACTTGATGTCCGATTATTCAGGGCAGCAGATTGTGATACTGACCACTACCTGGTGGTGGCAAAGGTTAGGGAAAGACTAGCAGTGAACAAACAAACAACATACAGAGTTCATATGGACAGGTTCAATCTCAAGAAATTAAATGAGGTAGAGGGTAAAGAGCAATATCGTGTTGAAATTTCAAATAGGTTCGCGGCCTTGGAAAACTTCGATACTGAGGTGGATGTTAATAAAACCTGGGAAACTATTACAGAGAGCATCAAAATTTCTGCCAAGGATAGTCTAGGTTATTACGAACTGAAGAAGCATAAGCCATGGTTCGATGAAGGATGCTCAAAATTATCAGACGAAAGAAAACAAGCCAAATAGCAATGGTTACAGGATTCAAGTGAAATACAAAGGGCTAATCTGAACAGTGTAAGACGTGAATTCAGCAGGCATTTCAGGAACAAAAAGAGGGAATATCTGAAAGCCAAAATTGATGAGCTTGCAATGAACAGTAAGAACAAGAATATTAGAAACATGTATAGAGGAATAAATGACTTTAAGAAGGGTTACCAGCCTAGCAGTAACTTAGTGAAGGATGAGAATGGTGATCTGCTTGCAGATTCCCACATTTTGAATAGGTGGAGGAACTACTTCTCTCAGTTATTGAATGGACATAAGGTCAGTGATGTTAGGCAGACAGATATCCATACAGCTGAGCCGTTAGTATCTGATCCTAGCCCTTTTGAGGTTGAAAGTGCTATTGCAAAATTGAAAAGTTATCAATCGCCAGGTAATGATCAAATTCCGGCAGAACTTGTTCAAGCAGGAGGCGAAATATTACGTTCTAAGATCCATAATTTAATTACTTCTATTTGGCATAAGGAAAAACTGCCTGATCAGTGGAAGGAATCTATTATTATACCAGTTCACAAGAAGGGTGATAAAACTGACTGTAGTAATTATCGGGGGACATCACTGCTATCAACTTCATACAAAATTTTGTACAATATTCTTCTTTCAAAGTTAAGTCCATATATATAAGAAATTAATGGTGATCATCAGTGTGGGTTTCGACGTAACAGATCAACTACAGATCAGATCTGTTGCATTCGTCAGATACTGTAGAAAAATGGGACTACGATGAGACAGTACATCAGATATTCATAGACTTCAAGAAAGCCTATGATTCAGTTAGGAGGGAAGTATTGTACAATTTTCTGATAGAGTTTGGGATACCCATGAAACTAGTTAAGCTGTTTAAAATGTGTTTAAACGAAACTTATAGTAGAGTCCGTATAGGTAACAACTCTGATAAATTTCCTATTCAGACAGGTCTAAGACAAGGAGATGCTTTATCGCCACTTCTTTTCAACTTTGCTTTAGAATATGCCCTTAGGAAGGTCCAGGGAAACCAGGTGGGACTGAAATTAAACGGCATACATCAGCTTTTGGTCTATGCCGATGATGTGAATCTACTGGGTGATAATGTAGATACCATAAAGGAAAACACAAACTTTAATTGACGCAAGTAAAAAGGTTGGTTTAGAAGTAAACACAGAGAAAACTATGTATATGTTACTGTCTCGTCACCAAATTAAGGGCAAAATTGTGACATAAAGATAGGAAACAGATGTTTTGAAAATGTGGCACAGTTCAGATATTAGGGAACAACGATAACAGATCGAAGCCTGATTGAGGAGGAAATTAAGAGGAGATTGAACTCGGGTAATGCTTGCTGCCATTCAGTTCAGATCCTTTTTCTTCTCGTCTGTTGTCCAAAAACTTAAAAATTAGAATACATAAAATTATAATTTTGCCTGTGGTTCTGTATGGGTGTGAAACTTGGTCTCTGACATTAAGGGAGGAACATAGACTGAGGGTGTTTGAAAACAGAGTGTTGAGGGGAATATTTGGACCGAAGAGGGGTGAAGTGACAGGAGGTTGGAGAAAACTGCATAATGAGGAGCTTCATAACCTGTACTCTTCTCCAAGTATAATTCGAATGATCAAGTCAAGGAGGATAAGGTGGGAAGGGCATGTAGCTCGAATTGGGGAAGAGGAATGCATGTAGGATATTGGTGGGAAAGCCAGAAAGGAAGCGCACACTAGGAAGTCCAAGATGTAGGTGGGTGGACAATATTAAAATGGATCTGAGATAGGAGACGATGGTATGGATTGGATTGGATTTATCTGGCTCGGGATAGGGACCAGTGGAAGGCTCTTGTGATCACGGTAATGAACCTTCGGGTTCTCTAAAAATGCTGGGAAATTCTTGAGTATCTTCAGAATTGGCTTCTCTTCAAGAATGGCTCAGCTCCATGAGTAAGTATACAAGTAAGAACTGTGTGATGACGTGTCGTACTGTCGTGTGTCGCTCGTCTTCAATACAGATTTGTGGACAGTGATTAAGTGATTCAATATACTTGTTATTTCATGGCCTTCAAGAAACGTGAACAAAAATGCTTATCGTGCCTTAGATCCGCCTGCTTGTATGTCAGTGTGTGTTCTGGTGTTGACTGGGCCGTTACACTCATTTGAGTCTTGTAATATATCAATTCGTACGTCCTACGTCAGATGGTACAATGGACTGAGCGAAGCTGCCAATGGAAAATACCTTATAAAGCACCAGACTGACAAGCTGATTGCTGAACTGACTAAATGTGATAATTTGAGTTACTAACTCACTAAATAACTAAGTAGAGCCCCAGTACGTTAACTAGGAATGGAACTAATGTGAGATTAACGCACTAACCAGCTATCTGTATGAATGTGAGCCTAATCTTTTTAATGCTAGTGGGGTGGAACTAAGTGCCTTGTACTGCAGCCACTTCTGGCCTATTGTACCAGCCCCAGATGATAGGTGAGGGTGATTGTGGAGCAATTGGTGGAATGAAGATTGGCAGGGGAAACCCAAGTACTCGGAGAAAACCTGCCCCAGCGCAACTTTGTCCACCATAAACCCCACTTGACCATACCCGGGATCGAACCCGGGCCGCCGCGGTGGGAAGCCAGCGACTAACCGCTTGAGCTATGGCGCGGCCTGAGAATGTGAGCCTAGCTAACACATTAACCAGTTCCAATGAATAAGATACTCAGTATCCGTTCACTGGCCATCTTAGTTACCGGCTCAGAGAATAACTAACTTCTGGTTACTTTATCACAAAGGCTGGAGCAATCTGCGTATCTCATTATCTCAGCAACTGTCTAAAGGAAACCGGACTATATCACAGTGTTTTATGATGAAAGAAACTCCGTGATATTAGTCCGGGCGCATACTATACCGATCTAGGGACTGCAGCTTGTCGGCGAAGTTAGTGCCAACTTTTTGCGGATACTGCGTGTCGCGTGGTTAACGCAACGGATCCCCATGGCCGTTAAACTCGGTTTTCTATACCGGAGCCGCTACTTTTCCATTCAAGCAGCACCTTAATTATCCTCACCAGGCAGAGTGGACCCCGTTCCAGGCCTACTACTTCTCAGAAAATCTGGTAGCACCGAGAATTGTACCCGGGACCTTTGGATTTGTAGCCAGGAACTCTGACCATTAGACCACAAAGGCGGTCGTATTTTATGATGAAGCTGTTAAAATTTCGGGTCCCATAGCAACATAAATTTGTGGTGTACATTTCAACGTTACCAACGTTTCAAAGACGAAAGAATTATTCATTCTGTTAGTTAGTCAAGCTGCTAATTCTGTACTCTTTTGATAAATCATTTCTATGGAATCGTGTGCTTTTGATTTTCTGCACTTGATATGTAACTTCAGTATTTTCCCAGGTTAGAGCAGTTATAACTCACTCGCATTCAATATCCCAACGGTTGGCGGATTACTGCTACAGAATTAGGATCTGTATTCATCGAAATTATATGGCTTTACTTTTCGCATACTGTTTTGTTTCCAGTGCTAACTGCAATGATAGTTCTCCTCTCTGTGCAGAGAGAAATTATTAAAGTATGGGCTGTTTGTTGGATTTCCATGAAAACATTATATTCCGCAGTTCCATGATAATAATCATCAGTTTCAGCCTACACGAAACGAAAATAGCCAGTGAATATTACATTCGGTTCAGACATCAAAAGGAACACAGAAACAAAAGACAGGTGCATTAGAAGCTTAGTGTGAAGCTGGTGATGTCGAGGAGAAATGAAACATTTCCTTGGAATAATGGCGTAAGCTGCAAACTGTCATCACACAAACTTTCTCTTTCTATAATTGATTTGAATCAGGCACATGCTGTTTGGACTCGTACTGCAGTGCACTGTCCTCCCCGCTAACAGAATCACGACACCCGACTACAGCTAGCAGACAGCCCCTGGCTATGACTGAGTTGAACGGTTATTGGACATCTGAACAATCAGATTTTGTTTTTCCTTTGGCGCTACAGACCCAAATTGGGCCTTGGCCTACACCCATGAAACTCTTCGTTTCAATTCGTTTTTTTTATTGCTAGTGGGGTGGGACTAAGTCCCTTGTACTGCGGCCACTTCTGGCCTATTGTACCAGCCCCAGATGATAGGTGAGGGTGATTGTGGAGCAATTGGTGGAATGAAGAATGGCAGGGGAAACCGAAGTACTCGGAGAAAACCTGCCCCAGCGCCACTTTGTCCACCACAAATCCCACTTTACCAGACCCGGGGTCGAAGCCGGACCACCGCGGTGGGAAGCCAGCGACTAACCGCTTGAGCTATGGCGCGGCCTTCACTTCGGTTTACTAGATCTTAGACATTCGGTAGGACTACTTGGGCGGGTGATCAGTTCGTCTCAAGGCCTCTACCTGTATACAAATACAGAAAAACGCACAAACACTAAACTTCCATGCCCTGAGTAGAATTCGAACCCACGATTCCGGGTTCCGAGCGAGCGAAGACAGTACATGCCTTAGACCGCTCAGCTACCGTGACCGATCGTGACCTACTAAGCAGATTTACTGGTACAAAGAAACATTATGTTTTTGGACATTAGGCATCGTCTTGTCTTTATCTAAAAAGCGTCCAAAATATAATGTTTCGGAGATTGGATTCTGTCTCCTTCTTCAGGTAAAACCTACTCAGTTAGGCCCAATCGATAGAGCTGTGTGTTAAAAAATTCTGGCAAGAACTAATCACCTGCTTTCCTTGACACGACACGGACTGCACAGAACACGACGCATACAACAATTCTTCTGTTGTTTCTTGTGTATTCGTTTCAGTGGTAAAGATTTTACAGAGCCGTTGTCCAGCAAAGATAGGGGAACTTTTACTGAACTATTGCCTAGTAACGGTAAGGGGATACACGTACGGATACAAATACTGATATGAGGGATTTATGAAGTACGCCGTTGAGATGGGTTCAGATACCATGATGTACATACCAAGTTTCATACGGATTCGTTCAGCCATTCAAAAATTGTAGGGAGGATACACATACATGCAGACAGCATGGTGATCGCACAAGCGTACTTTTATTTTTCAAAATAAGGAAAGTAGAATAAAAACAGATGTAATATTCCGAACCCTATTAATCTGTGTTTGCAACTTTCCAATATCACCTATATGCTGTGTATTGGTGACTACAGAAGGGGTTCGGATTTGTAAAAGAATTTACTGGATACTCACAAGCGGTAAGTACAAATAATTCAACACTCTGAAGATTACTGTAATTATAACACATAAATAAAACATTCAACGTCTGCTTACATTAGTCGTTGCTAGGTAACAGATCTCAAGAATGGCAAAGCCTTTTCAGTGTCTTCACTATCAATTTCGTAGCAACGGATTTTAACTAGGAGCTATCATTTCGAATCACTGGGAAGCCTTCTTGTAATTTCTTGTTCAATCAGCTTGAAATGCCCTCCAGAACTCGACACAATTCTCCAGCCTAATTCCCTCTCTACTACTATATCCAAAGTAGAAGTCAAAGTTATCTCACAACCGACGGTCAGTCGGCCAGTCTGTCTTGCAATAAAGTACCCATCTCGGGCTCGCGATCAGACTTTATTACTGTCAGACAATTGCGGGTTGGTTGGTGTGGGGCGCTCTCGCCGATAAGTGGACGGGTCTGTCGTTTACAGTTGTTGCTGGCCCTCGCCAGGGCAGTCATTCTCGGGTCCGAGTCCCATGGAACTCGTGACCGTATTTTACTATCTCAGATTCGAAACTCTCCTATCTGGACAGTGGTTAACAAAATGGAAAGTGAAAGTGAACGAGAATAAATCCGCACATATATCATTCGCCCTCCGAAAAGAAATATGCCCAGCAGTCACAATAAACACATACAGATACCGCAAAAGCAAACAGTAAAATATCTAGGCCTACACTTGGATGCTAAACTGACATGGAAACATCTCGCAAGAAAGAAAAAACAAATAAACATCAAGACAATGGAGCTACAGTGGTTACTGGCAAGAAATTCACGACTATCTGCAGACAACGAACTTCTAATATATAAAACAATTATGAAACCAATCTGGACATATGGACTAGAATTATGGGGCTGATCAACTAAATCAAATGTTGCAATCATACAAAGATCTCAATCCAAGATACTCCGTCAAATTGTTAATGCTCCCTGGTACGTAACAAATCATACACTACATACAGATCTACAGGTACCAACCGTGCAGGAAGCAATACGCAAGAAAGCGACCACACATCATCACTCCATAGAAAACCACCCCAATCATCTCATGGAACAACTCCTGGAACCAGTAAGCAACAAAAGACTCAAAAAACTGTGGCCAAGTGAACTACTCTTAAGTTAATGTATAGATACTAATTATAATTAGTATAATCTATAATTATAGATTATACAGGTGATTTCGCTGGATATCAACCTGTTCATGCCACTAGTCATTAGTATATCTAATGAGTAATCAGCACTTTAGCTTATAGAATT